>NW_021703782.1:75364112-75519271 GCF_005190385.1 Monodon monoceros
GGTCAAAAAGGACCTTGCTGTGATTTATGTCATACAGTGTTCTGCCTGTGTTTTCGTCTAAGAGTTTAGGTCTTTAATCTATTTTGAGTTTATTTTTTGTATGGTGTTAGGGAGTGTTCTAATTTCATTCTTTTACATGTACCTGTCCAGTTTTCCCAGCACCACTTACTGAAGAGGCTGTTCTTTCTCCACTGTACATAAGGTGACCATATGTGCATGGGTTTATCTCTGGGCTTTCTATCCTGTTCCATTGATCTGTCTTTCTGATTTTGTGCCAGTACCATACTGTCTTGATTACTGTAGCTTTGTAGTATAGTCTGAAGTCAGGGAGCCTGATTCCTCCAGCTCCATTTTTCATTCTCAAGATTGCTTTGGCTATTCGGGGTCTTTTGTGTTTCCATACAAATTGTGAAATTTTTTGTTCTAGTTCTGTGAAAAATGCCATTGGTAGTTTGATAGGGATTGCATTGAATCTGTAGATTGCTTTGGGTAGTAGAGTCATTTTCACAGCGTTGATTCTTCTAATCCAAGAACATTTAAGCAATAAATCAATGGTAAGAAAAAAATAACAAATAAATGAAATTGGAATCCTTTTTCTAAACCCCACATGCAGTTGATCTAGTGCTGTGAGCTTACTAGGTCGAAAAGGACTCTGTATTGGAATCCCCAGAGGACCTTTAAAAGGTCAGAACAATACCTGGCTTTTCACATGTGTTGTGCTTGGACTTTGTTACTCTGGTGAAATGTCTTTGTAGCATAACAAACCCCGGCAGTTCATCTTGAAATTGGCAGAGTGGATCACAGAGCTGTTCACCAGAATGAATGCTGGTCTTGCTTCTTATCTTGTTCCACACTTCCAAAGGAGTCATCGAAGCATTGATTTCTAGGGACAATTTGCTCCGTTAGTTTTTCTTTTTTTGACAGAGTGATCCAAAAGGGAGCCCCATATATAATATCCTATACTCATGTATCTGGCTTGGGGAGGGTCAGCCATTCATAAACTGGACCACTGTGTGGACCACTTTGAGGGACTGCATCTGTGTTCTGTGCACAGATGTGGACAGCAAGCCATGAAGCATTCGTGTCTTTTTACTCATAATCAATTGCAAAGAACAGATTTTTTTTTTCCTTAAGTTCTCTGTATGTTTTGCTATCACTGTTCAGGTGCTAACGTGAAGTAAATGAGTCACTTAATAACTGCTTTTGTAAAGGCGTCATGAACTCAGATACTGGCAATGAACATTCAGGCGGGATGGCACTTTTGCCTTGTCATAGGGAGACTAGTTCAAAAGTAGGAGGAATGTATTTGCCAACATAATCTACATTGTCACATACCCTTGTTTACTTCAACTTCGTAGGCATATGCTCAATGGAGGGCATAAAAAAGACATTTACAGAGCTCATGGAAAACTGGCTTTTGGCAGCTCTTGCCACAGCAAAAGGAGCATATCAGTCACCTTGGTGATCATAATGCTTTCTGCACAGGGACAGTGGATGGGTTTGACTGAACTCCAGGGTAAACAGCAGAAAATATTAAGCTTGCTGGAGACTTAGCTGCAAGCCTGTTCCCTGTTCCAGTGCAGAAGGAGTTGTGGAGTCCTACCTAAAGCTTTGTTTGCCTGGGGTATATGATGGAAAATCCCAGTTCAATAACTTGTTGATTCACTCAAGCAACAGATCTGACATTCTAATCAACCAGTTGTTTATTGGGTATTCATAGCATGTGAGAACGGGTGATTGTATAGTAGATTAAAACAGATGTCTGTTGTAAATTTTTAAGTCCTTTGGACCTTGTAGCGTTCAGGGCAGTTGCCAGAATAGAAGTTGTGTCCACCCAAGGCAGGTGTTCCACCTTAACAATATATGTGGTTTTTAATTTGGAAATTTAGGAGAGCAGCAAAAGGCCACTTGGAGAATTAAACGCACAGTATGAGATGATCTAGGTACACTTTACTGACAAGAAACTTAGATGTAAATATTTGCCGTAAGTTTCAGATTATGCACAATATGGTTCATGTTAACTAAGCGTCCCCCATGTTAAGGAGCTGGAGAAGCTCTGACACCAGGGTGATGAGAGAATGTGTGGTCCAGGTACCCATCCCAGCCTGGTCTAAATTCACCTCTCAAGCCATCCTAGTTCTCCATGGCTCTGCCTTTAACTGCTTTACCTGTTTCTGTGTCACACTCTGGACAGTGTTGGACAGGGCCATTGGCAAAGTTAATGAGACACCTACTCCCTCTGTCAGTAACTGCTTGGAGCAAAGAGCTTTTTGCCTCATTGACACCCAGCTTTGCAGTTGTATTTCCGTTGCAATCACGAGTTTTGTTCCTAACTGAGAATCCGTGTAAAGTTGAAAGGGCAAAGGAAAAGTGGCTTATGAATACCTTCAAACGCCAGGAGCTCTTACTGCTCTTGGAATGAGACTATTATCTATTTTCTTGTGGTATTGGGTGACTCCACCTCATTACACATGCTCATTAAGTCTTTGGTCAATGAGTGAATGAATGAATGTTTCTTAGAAGATGACTCACTTCCCTTTTGGCTGTATTCTCTTTCAATATAGATTATTTCCAGTGCTCTCTAAGATTGAGACAAAAGACTTCATCTTGGGGCTGCCTATTTTTCTTAGGCCTCTACTGTTTATACATTCCACGATTACTTCTTTTAGTTATGCATAAGCCTTATGCTGGATGATTTGAGGGGTATGAGTAAAAAGTCTAAACCATCATCTTGTCAGTATTCAAGATATTTCAAATGTGTCAGGAAAGCAAACCTCACACAAACCTCACAGCAAAAGGAACAATAAAATGAAGAAGCAACCTATGGAAAGGGAGAAGTATTTGCAAACCATATATCTGACGAGAGTCAAGTATGAGAGAATTTTAATGAAAAGTTGTACTATGTAAAGTTTTATTTTGCAGTGGCATGCAGAGTGGATGGAATGGGAGATCTCCAAAAAGCAGGAAGGCTGTTTAGGTGGCCTAGGTTGAGAGGGCCTGGCCTGGGAGGGAAGCTTTGGAGCAGTGAGGGCATGCTTGTTCCAGTCAGGCAGTCTAGTAGGTCTGATTCTCTTGGCATTTTGGAGGTATTCCCTATCAACCTTTTCCCTGCTAAAAGGTTGGCAATCTTTCAACAATCCCAGGTAATCAGAAGGTAATTCCTCTCCTCCATTGTTTTTATGCATCATACATCTATTGAATTGTTCCATTAAATACCTATCTCTAATCATGAAATTTGCATGCAGAATGCACCTAGCTCATCTGGAAGGAACTCTGAGGGCTAGAGTGGGCACTTAGGAAGTTCAGCAATCATAAGCTTTAAGAATTATGTTCAGTTGAACTAGGCAGATTTGAGTGTACTTCTGGAATACAATTTAAATCTTCACCCTCAGACTAAGATTATACCCTCCTCAAACCTTGTGCCTAGCAAGCAGTCTTAGATCTGAGGTTCCCCTGGATGACAAGAAACCAAAGCACCTAACAGGTAATCAGAGGATGTGGAAGGAGGTGCTGAAAATGCTCTCCTCCTGTCTCAGGTACCTTGAGCTAGTTCAGCATGCATCCATTTTCACCACTGGGCATAAAAAGGGATTTTGAGTCTGTTATACTCTAATTCCAGTTTGGCCTTATAAAATGCTTTGTTTTAAGCCTGCTTGAAAGCAGCACAGTGCAAGCAGATTATTCATTTTTTATCTGTACCTCACTGAATTTTCTTTTAAAAAGAGTGCTACTTTGGCCTTCTGTGGAGTGTTTCTTTTTTCATAAATAAAAAGCACAAGGAAAGAAATGTGACTACCTGACAATGTGAAAAGCACCCCAAGTGGATTCTGCAGATGAGCTAGAAATGACAGGTGAACACTGTCTTAAAGTCACCCCAGGGGATTCTCTGTCTGATGTGAAGGAAACAGCAGGGTCCATCCTTTCTGATTTAGTCTTTGACAGGCTGCTTTTCTGATAGTGGCTACAACGTACCAAGTGCTGGATTGGGAAAAGGATAATGGCTGAAGGGCGCCATTTGCCAATGGCAGGGGAAAGAAAGGAGTCCAAGGAGCCAAGGAGATGAAATATGCTAGAGGTTAAATTAGGAAAATCTCTCAAAAAGCAGACTTGCCCTTACCTTTGCAAACATCAGAAACTTTATCCTGGTGATACTGTTTTTGGAATGAATGGAGAGTGAATTATCATGCATCTCTTTGTAGATACAGTTTTAGTTAAGAACTAACACACTCTCACAGATACGAACTTTGGGGATCTAACAATGGGAGCTAACACACCTTTAGTAGGTTGGCAAACAATAAAAGCAGTTGTTTACCACCTGTGAGTGTGTATGTTTTTAAACTATTAATTCTGCCTCTGGAGAAGTAAGAATATAAAAATCAAGATTTTTCTCCAAATGCTCAGGAAAAATGATGGGTCACTCCAAGGAAGTGTAGGAATAGAATTTGACACAGTTGTTAGAAACACACACACATGGACAACTTACCTCAACAACAAAAGTACTCAGAAGGATAGAAATACAGGCACCAGAGTGGCAATGGAAAGATAGCTGTAACTCTAATTTGTATCTAATTTCTTTTCAGGGGCAATCTAGGGATAGCAAAAGAATAGATTTGCCCCTTTGACTGTCTTAGGTCAAGATTTTGAGACACAGCTCCCATTCTATTTCTTTTCTATAGATATAAAAATATATTTTCCTCAAAACTCAAAGTTACCTTGATATCTTGAATAAATTTATTTGTCCCAGGGTACACAGTTCATTCTTAGAAAACAATGTACTTAGGTTTCTTCAACATAGCTATTAGCTAACTTATTATTTTATTGGATATGTTTGTTTGTTTGTTTTTTACCTCATAGGTTTCCTTCAAATGGAAGTCAGTGAACTAGATGATATATTTAAGTGCACAGCCAGCAGATGGTCAGGCTGAGATGAGAACATATGGTTGAATATATTGTTTGGTTCAAACTTCCATTGGCACAGAAGGCATATTTGTCTTAATATTCTCCTTTAGCACCTGGATAAAGAGGGTAAAAGATTTCCCTTGGTTCTAGGAAATATATATGACCATAAGAACTTCACTATTCCACATCTAAAAAAAGATTTGTGTTGGGCATTAAAAAAAAAAAACCCAAAGAAAGTCTAGCATGTAGACTTGTTTTCCTTCTTTTAAAACTCCACTTTATTGAGGTATACTTTATATATAATAAGATTTACCAATTTTAAATATTTCAAGTTCAAAGAATTTTGACAAATGTATAGTGTTGTAACCACCTATAAAGTCAAGATATGGAACAATTCTATTATCCCAAGTTCTTTTATTCCCCTTTTCAATCAATTCCTTCCCATTATTTTAGCCTCTGTCAACCAGTGAAGTGCTTTCTGTCATTATAGTTTTGCCTTTTCTGGAATTTTATATAAACAAAAATCCTACCATATGTAGTCTTTTGAATCTGGCTTCTTTCATAAAACCCAGTGTTTCTGAGGTCTATCCATGTTGTTATTTGTCTCTTTTTATTGCTGGGTAATTTTCCATTGTTTGAATATACAACAGTTTGTTTTTATATTCACAAATTCATGGACATTTGGGTTGTTTCCAGTTCGGGGCTATAATGAATATAGCTGATATGAACATTTGTTTACAAGTATTTGTGACTAAATTTTTTTTTCAGTTCCCTTGGATAAATATGTAGGAGTGAACTTGTTGGGTTACATCAAATGTCTTTTTTCTTTTTGGTGTTTAGGATTTTTAAAAATTGAGGTGAAATTCACATAACACAAAACCATTCTAAAACAAATCATTAACCATGCAACTACATGCTACATTTACCATGCAACTAAATACATATATATATAATATACCTATATTATACCTATTTATATAACAACAAACTCCCTTGGCTTCATATTATTCAGCAAGAAACAAATGTTTATAATCATAAGCCACTGAGTTTTAGGAATGTTTGTTAAGCAGCATTATTAAAGCAACACCTTATGCAAAAATTGGTAGTAAGAATGGGATGCAGCCATAACATCAACCTAAATTTGTGGCATTGTTTTTAGAATGAGGAAACTGTTGTAAGTAGCCTGAAAATAGCAACCCATGTTCTTTTGGGGGGAAACATCTGGTAAATCTGTCTGCTAATGAACTTGTGGCATTGGGCATGGAAATTTTGAGACAGATTGTTGATAGGATGAGCTGATTGATACTAGTTTTATTTGATAAGATGCCTTAAGAAACAGAGGAGCTCAGGAAAAAAATAATTGAAAGGTAATTTAGAATGCTCAGAAAATCTAGAATTTTCAAGGTTGAAAAATGAAAAGTCTCCACCAGGTGAAGATAAAATTAAGTGATATTTTGAGTTTAAAAGGCATTCTAAGACACAGCCTCATGGCAAAATCCAAATTGGGGGTTTGATTTTAAAGACAGCTTCACAACAAAGATAAAATATAGATATGGCAGTGACACTTTTGGTTAAGAGCTCTGAACAACTTAAGATAAGGCTCAGTAGATCATTACAGCTGGACAAAATACTCCTATAAAGGGGATTAAGAATATAATCCCACTGAAGGAAGATACGGTGAAAGGACCTGCAATTAAGTCTAGAGAGAGGGAGAGAGAGAGACTTGCCCCAAAAAGAATTATGGATGTGACATTTGGCATATAGGACTGACTAATCAAACTCAAAGATTTTTTTTAAAGGGTGGGGGGTGAAAGCTGTATTGACAAACGTACCTCAGCCTGGATTTAAGAATAAGCAGTGCAAAAGAACATTGGGATTCCAACTTTATACAGGCAGGAAACAGGCTGAGAAAGCTGTTCAGGTTCTTAAAAAGTCATATTGTCTGATGGTCATTTCAGATGTGGCCAAGGATGAAAGAAAAAATATCGCAGAGGGTGGATCTAAGAACCGTGGAGTGCAATAGACTAGGAACTTACTCTTAGGAATTGAAGCTAGGGCCTAGTCAGGACATATTTACTCCTTCAGTAGGACTTTGGCAACTCCTACATGCCTCCAATTCATTTCTTTCCAAATGGGGATGTTAACTGTGGTTATCCTGCCTCTTTTCATCATTGTATATCTATTTAGAGAAGATGCCTTGCCATTTTAATTCATGAGTCTCTGGATCATTAGTTGCCACATTTTGTCCTGAGATAGATACTGTCATGAGATCTTGGACTTGAACCTTGACTGAATGTGACTCGGGGCATCAGTAATTTGCATTTGGGAGGGAAACTTGTTACAACAGGGAAGATTTTGTTATATTGCAGTGGTCAGCAAATAATAGCCCACAAGCTGCCTAGTACATAGCCATACCTTTTGTGATGCTCTCTACTATCTAGCCTTTTAAGAAAATGTTTGTAGGCCTCTAGTATACTGTATAAATTGTAAAAAACAAATTCCTTTTCTACCATCCTTTTTCCCCAACTAATGCCATGTGGGCAGATTTATTTCCCGGACTCATTGACTTTGAGTTTGACCATGTGTGTTGCTTTGGCCAGCTGAATGTGGGTGGGAGAGAGTGTGTACCAGTTCTAAGATGAAGCCTTAAGAGACACTGCACTTTTCTGTTCACCCCTCATGTATTTTGACCATCCACCATGACAAAACATACACTGGGTAACTGCAGGGTCAAAAATTAGAAAATACACAGAGTGTATCTCAACCAAACCACAACTTGGACCAAGCTCAAATGATCCCATCTAAGCTCAGCAGAGACCCAGTTTACCTGCAGAAAGATCCATGAGATAAAAAAGAATATTTGTTTTTGTAAGCCCTATGTGGTATAATAAAAAATAAATGTTTGATCTGTCCCCAATTTCTGGCACAAAGCTCCTAAAACTCTTGGAATTTTCTGGCTTTTTTATGCTAATGGTATGATTCATAGGGGTGCCCTAAATAGCTTCAGAATGGATCTGGTCACCAGAAAAACCAACCATGAGATTAAAGGGTTAGAACTTTCAGCCCCACCCCCAACCTCTGGGGAGGGGAGAGAGGCTAGAAATCGAATTCAGTTACCAATGACCAGTGATTTAGTCAGTCATGATGACATAATGAAACCTCCATAAAAACTATTAAACAATGAGATTTGGAGAACTTGCAGGTTGCTGAACACACTGATGTGCTGGGAGGGTGGCACACTTCCCCATACCTTGCCCTATGCCTCTTTTCCATTTGGCTATTCCTGAGTTGTATTCTTTATAATAAACTGGTAGTCATAACCAAAGCACTTTCCTGATTTCTGTGAGTCGCCTCACAAACGTAAGGAGGGAGTGGTTATAGGAACCCCCAAATTTGTAGTCTTCTGGGCAAAAGTGGGGGTAGACAGGGCACTCCATTTGTGGCTGGTATCTGAAGTGAGGGCAGTCTCGTCTCGTGGGACATAGCCCTTAACCTGTGAGGTCTGCCGTAGCTCCAGAAGTTAGTGTCCTAATTGAATTGAATTGTTGGATACCCAGTTAGTATCAGAGAATTGTGGAAAAGCAGCATGTATCAATATTTGGTGAGAGCAGAAAAAGAATACACACTGAGTTTGGGGGATGTTACACAGTATTATTGCAACATAAACCTGACAAATACAAAGAGTGTTTTCCGCATAGAATTTCAGAAAAAAAACCTTCATATTGAAACAAAACATTTGACTAATTAACCATAAACTTAGACATAAATTTCCAGTGTTCTTATTTTTTTTTTAAGATTTTTTTTGATGTGTACCATTTTTTTAAAGTCTTTATTGAATTTGTTACAATATTGCTTCTGTTTTGGTTTTTTGGATGCGAGGCATGTAGGACCTTAGCTCCCCCACCAGGGATCAAACCCACACATTGGAAGGCGAAGTCTTAACCACTGGACTGCCAGGGAAGTCCCAATTTCCAGTGTTTTTAATATGACCTCAATGTACATAGATTTATGCAAAGCTAACTGATGTTTCATCAAAAAGGCAAAATTACAGGAGCTCCTAAGAAGTTTTATTTCATTAATATAGCCAAGATTCAATGATGTAAATGTTGTGTAGGAATAATAAAACTTAAAGCAATTTTTGTCATTTCTATTTTAGAATGACTAAAACTTATGACGGTCTTATTAAATGTTTTTATTTTTTTTTAAGGCGAACGGGGGACCTGAGAACACTAGATATTAAACCAGGAAAAGCTTGCCGAATAGGGAAAAGACAAACTTTATGCTTAAGGCGTAAAACATAAGCCATGGTACTTTATATAAAACTCCACTGTATTTAGTAGAGAATCATCTTCATTTTCTTACCTTTTATATTTTTAATTGCTTTCCTTCCCGTGAGATCAATTTTTCTGAGATATTATAAGTTTTCATAGAATCTTAGGGACATTTTCATGGATAACCCTAGTGTCCAAAGCAAGGTTATTAGAGGTCAAGCCTAACTGGAAGAAATCCTAACTGCAAATGGCTCTGGGATATGATTATCCAATCTCAGGTATACTTTCCTGTGGCATGGCCTTTTCTGTGACATGGTCATTTTTATCCCTATGATAAGGGGTCCCAGAGAATTTCCTATACACAAGAAGTTCCTTTTAAGTCAATATTCTCAGCAGAAATTGAAAATTCTATGCATTTTCCAAAAACCCATTGGAAGAAAAAGGAATGATGAAGTCAAATTTAGTCTTTTCAAGAAATACTTGAAAATAAGAGCTTGTTTAATATACAATGGAATTTCCTATAAATTTGGTGTGCCATGGACTCTATTTAAGGCATTATTAAATTAAGGCATTACTAATTAATGAAAAATCAAGATGGCCTATTAACAAGTGGCTTTACCCAAATGATTGTGACATGTCTTAATAGCATTGCTGAATATCTGGGCTGGGTAGTATATGACTTAGGAGTGAGACTTCTGAATATTTCATGTGTTCTTTATAGGAAAACATTGCAGTGGTATAAGGATTAGTGACAAGTAACAAGTGACTCTTGGTTTTGGAAACAAATCCTACCTTACTTAGTCCATGAATAGATGTACTAAAAGGTCTGAAAGAAGTTGGTTCACATCGAACCACACTTCTGTATTTCCAAATTTTGAATGGGTTGTGCATCCAAAAGATACTTAAGGTTGAATTCATGAACAATGTTTTATAATCTTCAAATTCTATGGGTACTTCTTTGCTCCAGTAACTAGGTCTCAGTCTTTTGTTTGAATGGCCTGCCAATGGTTTTCTTAATCTCTTTTCTGCTCTTTGAAATGGTTCTCTTTATCTCATACATAACTTCTTTGGCTTGGGCCAACCCCTTGTGGGTTCCTTTGGAGAATAAATTCCAGTCCTCAGTGCAGGGGTTACTCACAATCAGAACAGTCAGCCCCAATTTGGACGCCTAGATCCTTCCTGAGCACTATTGCTCAGTGACGTCTGCTGTGGAGGTGCCCCCTAAGAGCCACTCTTCTGAGACTCAGGAATTTATTATTCTCAAGAAGTCTGTGAGAATCCAACAGCACATTAAAAGGATCATACACCATGATCAAGTGGGGTTTATCCCAGGAATGCAAAGATTCTTCGATATACACAAATCAATCAATGTGATACACCATATTAACAAATTGCAGGACAAAAACCATATGTTCATCTCAATAGATGCAGAGAAAGCTTTCGACAAAATTCAATACCCATTTATGATAAAAACCCTCCAGAAAGTAGGCATAGAGGGAACTTATCTCGACATAATAAGGGCCATATATGAAAAACCCACAGCCAACATCATCTTCAATGGTGAAAAACTGAAACCATTTCCACTAAGATCAGGAACAAGACAAGGTTGCTCACTCTCACCACTGTTATTCAACATAGTTTTGGAAGTTTTAGCCACAGCAATCAGAGAAGAAAAAGAAATAAAAGGAATCCAAATCAGAAAAGAAGAAGTAGAACTGTCACTGTTTGCAGATGACACGATACTATACATAGAGAATCCTAAAGATGCTACCAGAAAACTACTAGAGCTAATCAATGAATTTGGTAAAGTAGCAGGATACACAATTAATGCACAGAAATCTCTTGCATTCCTATACACTAACGATGAAAAATCCGAAAGTGAAATTAAGAAAACACTCCCATTACCACTGCAACAAAAAGAATAAAATACCTAGGAATAAACCTACCTAAGGAGACAAAAGACCTGTATGCAGAAAACTATAAGACACTGATGAAAGAAATTAAAGATGATACAAACAGATGGAGAGCCATACCATGTTCTTGGATTGGAAAAATCAACACTGTGAAAATGACTCTACTACCCAAAGCAATCTACAGATTCAGTGCAATCCCTATCAAACTACCAATGGCATTTTTCACAGAACTAGAACAAAAAGTTTCACAATTTGTATGGAAACACAAAAGATCCCGAATAGCCAAAGCAATCTTGAGAAAGAAAAATGGAGCTGGAGGAGTCAGGCTCCCTGACTTCAGACTATACTACAAAGCTACATAATCAAGACAGTATGGTACTGGCACAAAAAACAGAAATATAGATCAATGGAACAGGATAGAAAGCCCAGAGATAAACCCATGCACATATGGTCACCTTTGATAAAGGGGGCAAGAATATGCAGTGGAGAAAAGACAACCTCTTCAGTAAGTGGTGCTGGGAAAACTGTGTACAGCTACATGTAAAGGAATGAAATTAGAACACTCCCTAGCACCATACACAAAAATAAACTCAAAATGGATTAAAGACCTAAATGTAAGGCCAGACACTAAAAAACTCTTAGAGGAAAACATAGGCAGAACACTCCATGACATAAATCACAGCAATATCCTTTTTGACCCACCTCCTAGAGAAATGGAAATAAAAATAAACAAATGGGACCTAATGAAACTTAAAAGCTTTTGCACAGCAAAGGAAACCATAAACAAGATGAAAAGACAACCCTCTGAATGGGAGAAAATATTTGCAAATGAAGCAACTGACAAAGGATTCATCTCCAAAATTTACAAGCAGCTCATGCAGCTCAATATCAAAAAAACAAACAACCCAATCCAAAAATGGGCAGAAGACCTAAATAGACATTTCTCCAAAGAAGATATACAGACTGCCAACAAACACATGAAAGAATGCTCAACATCATTAATCATTAGAGAAATGCAAATCAAAACTACAATGAGATATCATCTCACACCAGTCAGAATGGCCATCATCAAAAAATCTACAAACAATAAATGCTGGAGAGGGTGTGGAGAAAAGGGAAACCTCTTGCACTGCTGGTGGGAATGTGAATTGGTACAGCCACTATGGAGAACAGTATGGAGGTTCCTTAAAAAACTACAAATAGAACTACTATATGACCCAGCAATCCCACTACTGGGCATATATCCTGAGAAAGCCATAATTCAAAGAGTCATGTACCACAGTGTTCATTGCAGCTCTATTTACAATAGCCAGGACATGGAAGCAACCTAAGTGTCCATCAAGAGATGAATGGATAAAGAAGACGTGGCACATAATATGCAATGGAATATCACTCAGCCATAAAAAGAAACGAAATTGAGTTATTTGTAGTGAGGTGGTTGGACCTAGAGTCTGTCATACAGAGTGAAGTACGTCAGAAAGAGAAAAACAAATGCCGTATGCTAACACATATATATGGAATCTAAGAAAAAAAAAATGGCCATGAAGAACGTAGGGGCAAGATGGGAATAAAGATGCAGACCTAGTAGAGAATGGACTTGAGGATACGAGGAGGGGGAAGGGTAAGCTGGGACAAGGTGAGGGAGTGGCATGGACATATATACACTACCAAATGTAAAATAGATAGCTAGTGGGAAGCAGCCACATAGCACTGGGAGATCAGCTCGGTGCTTAGGGACCACCTAGAGGGGTGGGATAGGGAGGGTGGGAGGGAGGGAAACACAAGAGGGAAGAGATATGGGGATATATGTATATGTATAACTGATTCACTTTGTTGTAAAGCAGAAACTAGCACACACACACACACACACACACACACACACACACACAGATGAAGAAACATTCTGGAGAATTGGCAAAAAAAAAAAAAGTCTGTGAGAACCAAAGCCAACATTGAAATCGGTTAGGTTCATTTTCTTCTTCAGAAATCCAGAGATTTCTGCAGACCAAACCTAAGGCACCGTTGTTCTTATTTCCTTGCCACAGTTAGTGGGCTTGGGTTAGCTTATTCTGAGTCGACCCTTTGCGCCACTATTGTCTTAGAGCCATGTCCCCATTGTCCCCTCTGGGTTCTATGCAGGTCACCAACAACTAGCCCTCTGTTCCTCTGAATTGAGCGAGATTATTTGCTTTTGTTTCCAGGAGCAAGTTTGGATCTCAAAGACCCTGTATACCTCCATCACCCTCGGGGTAAAGGCCAAAGAGAGCCTCCTCTCCCTTCTGAATCTCAATGGCTCTGCTGTGTATATCCTCCTGTGCACAAAAGGGAGGCCTGAGATCTTTATCTTGTGTCTATCTCAGCAGCAGTTTTCTCTATCTGCTGTGAGATATAGCCAGGATATCAAAAGGGAGGTAAAACCCAGCTAGTTTTGCTGATTTTAAGCAGGTAAGAGGTGACTTCTTACCTTAAAAAAAGTTTTACTTTTATAGTTTAAACTTGGCATGCAGTCTCCATGGCTGGAGGCTACTTTATTCCTCTGACATAGATGACTGAGAAGCCTTGGAACATAAATATATGCAATAAGCCAATAATTCTGCCTGCCTTTCTGCTGCTCCTACAGGGTATCTCGGTGCTGGCAAACAGAAGGGTAATGAGAATTAGAAGGAGGGGAAAAACAGCAATAAAAATATAAATCAAAGAAAGAAGGAAATCCATTTGCTTCTTGGCAGCAGAGACAGTGCTCGGCTAATCCATGCTGAGTGCAATCCAATACTCCTTTATATAATCCTGCGCCGGTAGAAGAAAATTAAAATTTAATGCAATAACGGCTGACACAAATCACTTTTGTTGCCCAGAAGCAGATTAAAGAATAGTTAAAATCATACAAATCTAATTCCTTTTTTTGTTGTTGCTTTATTCTGTAACATCTTGATGCTTTAATCCCTAGCATCAGTTTTTGATTATTAAACATATATTACCAACATAAGAAAGATTGTGGGAAAAACAGTGACAGCCAGGAAATGATTTGTGCTCAAATGGTACATGTTAAAGCTCTTTCAAAATCCATAAATTTTTCATAGGTTCATAGAGGGCTGTGCCTTTAATCAATCCGTGTCGAGGGAATTTTAAAATAAGCATAAAGGTAATGGAATGCTATCAATCATTATTGGGACTGGAAAGAACCATCACAGTCCATCAGCTATCACTCTTGCACTGTGCATGCCTGTGTGTGTGTGTGTGTGTGTTGTGTGTTGTGTGTGTGGTGCACACATGTATGTCAGAATGGTACATTACCATTCTCTTATTTTTGATTGTTGCCATCAATGGGACAATTTGAGGACTTTGTATAAAGATAGACATGAATTTTAAAACCAGCTTAATTTGGGTTACAGTTTTCCTCTTTCCCTGCTCCCTGTCTCTTCAGAGGGAGTGACTCACTTCATTTGTGAAATGGACTTGCTTCATCAGAACAAAAGTCTTTTTAAAAATAAAGCTCCCCCAGCTTTTAACCCAAATAAAATGTCCCTTCAGATGCTACAGATGCTACAAGAAATTAGAATTTCCCTGCTCTACGCAAAGACCCAGGACCAACACAGTGAAAGGAAAACTCACACAGGTTTCTTCACAACAAAATTTTGATAGGGCAGAAAAGATTTTTGCAGAAAGTTTTGCTGGACTTATGTAAAACTTTTGCTTTGATGCTATGGGCTTCCAATAATACTCTCTGGGTGTTTTCCATAGAGAGTTCTAAAATCATCTCTGTCGCATTTCATGGGAACTTTGTGGTTAATAGGTACTATCCACATTTAGTTCATAGTGTCAGCAAGAGATTTCCAAGGAAAGAGAATTCTGGATGCATGCTTCACTTGTCCTATTAGTAGGATTTTTTTCTCTCCCCTTGACCTGAATTTCTGCGTATGTGTGTGGGTGGGTGTATTTTAACTTTTATGATGGAGTTTCAAACACAGAAGCAGAAAGTATAGTATCACTCAACTTAAGTAATAATCCATTAAGTCCAAATCTGTTTCATCTATACTTTTACCCATTCTTTCCCATTTTGAAGTAAATCTCTGATACCATATGCTACTGTATCATTTAATCAATATTTTAGCATCTATCTCTAAATGTAAGAATTCTTTTTCAAAATATAGCCAAAAAGCATTATACCAACTTAGAAATTATCAATAATTTAAAAATGTCATTAAATATTCAGTCATTGTTCAAGTTTCCATGATTATCTCATAAATATTTTTTTAAGTTTGCTCAAATAAGAATTGAAATAATGTTTCCAATTGCAATTGATTGATAGGCATCAAATACTTTTTATCCATAAGCTTCTCCTTTCTTATATCTCAACCTCCCTCTCTTTCTCTCTCTATTCTCTCTCACTCTTCTTCTTAATTGTTGTACAAACTTCTATACAGTTTCCTACCATCTGAATTTCACTGATTGGATACCCTTGGTGTCCATTAAACATGTATCTTTCCTTGGTGTTTCTCATAACTTGGTAGTTATAGGCTTGATCTTTTCTAGAACAGATCCTCCTGGTTCAGTTTTCTTAGTTCAAATATTGACCAAGTTTGATGGAAGGTACTTTTGGCCCAGTCCAAGGTTGGGTTCAGACACAATCATTCAGTGGCTATGCCAAAAATAATTACAAACATTGGAGGCTTTTTATGGAAGGGTTTGTTTCAGAAGACCCCATGCCTTACTGGGTTCCAGTAGTTAGTGGTTGTCCTATATTATTCCTTTCTTGTTCCACCCACCTAAGAGCACTGTAAACACATTTTTTTTTCAGTGAATTTATAGACTCTTAGAATTTTGGATCTGGATGTGATAATAGAAATTCTAATCCATTCTAAAATATTTATTTTTAGAAGGACACTGGGCCAAGAAAGAACATGTAAATTGTACAAAATTGTATGATTTTTTAACACAAGCTTACTCTAGAATTCCCACATTTACTAAGTCAAGAGTTTGGCTTCAGTTCTATGGACTCTGCATCTTCTCTAATGTATTGTATGCACTTTCATAGAGCAAAAGTCCCATTCACGGTGCTTTGCAATTTAGTGATCATTTTCCTATGGGAATATTGTTAGTATGATAGGATTGAATATTCATATTGAATATATGAATTCAATATTCATATTAAAACCCATTATTTCTTAATGGGTTAGGTTATACAAATTGGATTTATTATTAAAGCTGAAAAACAAAACTATAAGCAGATATGTATGGCCAAAAGTTTTATTTGTCAAGACTCCTCTAGTATCAGGGACATTTAAAAAATCAATGTTATCATTGCATTGCATAGATACTAATTAAGCCTTGTGATTTATTGTATTTAAAACTAAAACCCAGTTTTATTTTTTGCCACCCATCTTTAGTTGGCTTGAGTTTAGACCTTTGAGAGTGGACCATTTCTGGTGGTAAAACTGGTTATTTGTGCTCAGCTCATAAACACAAGTGAAATGTGACTTCAAGTGTAAAAAAGAACTTCAGTTATGAAATGCCTATTATACTCCATGTACTGTACAAGATTCTTTATACATTTTGATGTGTTTAAATTAACACATCAAATGACTGTAGGGAAGTATGTTGTTGGTGGTGTTATTATTAATATTTTATGTATGGAGAATTGAGCCTTATGGAGTTTAGGCAAAGTTGCTCAATCTTACACAGCTAATGAATGGAAATGCTGGGATTTAACCAGAGTCATCTGAGTCCAAATCATATGGTTTTCTGCCATGATACATTGCCTCTGTGATGGTGGGACTTTGAGTCCGAGGATCATAGCTCTGCCTCTAATTATCTGTGATAAAACTGAGCAAATCATTTGCTCTTTGAATCTCAGGTTTATCATTTCTGAAAATGAATTCTAAAAAGAAATTAAATTTGTCATTAGAGTCAAAGGGCTAGTGTATGTGAATAACACTTTAAAGAAGATAATGTGTTATACAAATGCCTGTCATTCTAATTTACCTTCTTATCTCTATCACACCCATGACAATAATTTTGCCTCTGTGGGCCATTAGAGCATTAGAAAAACATGGGAATATCTGTCTCAAAATCTGAGTTTATTTCCTAGGTTAGTGACCCCTGAGAGTACTTGTGAATCTGGTGCAGAAGTGTTGTATGGTTTTGCATAGTGGTGGGCATGGGGAAGCACTGATCAGATTCCCAGTTAAGGAATGACGTGTTGGCCAGCTTCTGGGAGTGCTGTCGACAGTAAAAAGCCAGCTCTCAGCTCCTTCGGGATTACCCCAGCTGCAGAAAGCTGCATCACCCAACAGGAAATCTTTTCTGGAGCGATCCAAATACGATGCCTGGTTGCGATCCAAATACGATGCCTGGTTGCAGCAAGGATAGAAAGCTCAGCCTTTCAGTCTACTGTGGGACACTTTTATGTATGTTCCCTCCAAAACTTCCCACGTGGTTGGACAAGATTTTGTGGGCCTGCATCAGTTTGACTTCTCCCTCTGATCGATCCTGCATTCTCCTCCTCCCTTCCACAGGTATGGATCCCTAATCATACCTAATCAATATCTGGCATGCTATCCGCCATTTCCTTGTCTACTTCCACAGCACCTAACCTGTGACAGACATAATGTATTTCCAGAAATATTTTCTTTTGATGTTTCATTCTAGGAAAACAAGCTATAATATGCCTGCCTTTTACAGACTTAGAGTCTTTTTCAAAATGTAATCCGTTTTGACTTCTAAGAAAGTGCAGTGTGTTTGAAAAATGGCAGATACTTTCCAATTCAGGTAGGGCATTTTGGGACTACTTTCTTTGGTTAACTTGAATAGGAATCAAAAAAGGCTTTACGACTGACCGTGTACTGCAGTGCCTGAACATATCAGCTTGCTATCATCAGTAGCAATGTCCATGACAAAGAGCACGTCATCATTCAATTCTTCCTTTCTTGAGAAGAGAGAAAAGGGTCTTTGTTGGCAGATTTGATATTTTATTTGAAGTGGATTCGATTTGATTCTAAGAATATAGTATTGTGACTGAGAACCAAGGAGTGAAGGGTGATGATTTCAAAATACAGTGGAGGAAATGAAACATAGGAAAAAGAGAATTAGAACCAGAGTAGAACATTGCTGGTGCTCCAAAATGTGCCTAGGATCAGGTGGATAGGATTAAAAAGAAAGAAACCATTGTACAAAATAAGGAAAAGAGATTACACTAAGAAAGTTTGGTTAGAAAGTATGGTATTCTCATTTTTACTTCCAGGTCCAGGCTAATTTTAATTTTCTTGAAATTTATTAGTTTTTTAAATATAGAAAAAACATAAGGAAGGAATGGTCTTTTATGTCACCACCACCTTTTTTCTAGCAAAAAAAAAAAGAAAAGGAAAAAGAAACAGCAATTATAAAAAGCAAAGTTTAAAAATTCAGGGTAGAGATAGCCATATTATGAAAAGGAAAAGCTTTCCTTTCCTTCAAGCATCTATCCCTTAAAGAAGCTGCTATTGAAAATTCCTTATTAATCTTTTCAGGAAAAAAAATTAGGCATATATCACTGTGTATATGTGCATTTATGTATTTAGCTATGTGTGTGTGTGCATGTATGCATAAATATGTATATATTATTCTTTTCTCATTGTATTACTAAAACAAACTACCCCAAAACTTAGTGGTTTAAAACAATAACCATTTTATTATATCTTCTGATTTTGTGGGTTAGGAATTTGAGCAGGACTCAGCTAGGCAATTCTTCTGCTCCATGTGGCATTGATTTGGCCTCTAGGAGATATTCAGTTGGTGGCTGGTCTGGTCTGAAGCGCTTTCTTACATGGCAACTCAGGGATCCCAGTGATCAAGATAGAAGCAGGAGTCAGAATAGGGTCATTATATGTTCTCTGTTGGTCAGTATAGTCACAGCTAGCTCAAATTCAAGGGGAAGAAAATAAGACCTTACATCTTGGTGTCTGGAGTGTTAAAGTAAGTAACCATGTGAATTTATTTTAACTGAGTATTATGTATATTATGTACCTATTACATGCCTATGTATATGCAGCATGTGTATTCATTAATACATTTATCTAAATATATCCACAAGAAATGCATACAAAAAGATCAGATATTGAATATTCTTACAACCAAAGAGTATGTATGGTATAGTATAAACTACTAGAAGTAAAATTCCTCTCAAATTTATAAGATCATAAAACTGTAACTTCTGATTTTAAGTGAATATAAATTTCAGGACTTGAGACTGGACTCTGCCTAAATGTAGCAGCATTTTCTGCCTGCAACTATAGAAGACAAATATTAAACTATCTTTTTAAAATTTTTAAAAATTGAATTGTACTTGATTTACAATATTGTTTTAGATTCAGGTGTACAGCATAGTGATTCAGTTATACATTTATATATATATATATATATACATTTATATATATACATTTATATATATATATATTGTTATACATACATATATATTCATTTTCAGATTCTTTTCCCTTATAGGTTATAGGTTATTATAAAATATTGAGTATAGTTTCCTGTGCTATACAGTAGGTCCCTGTTGGTTATTGATTTTATGTACAGTAATGTATATAAGTTAATCCCATCCTCCTAATTTATCCCTCCTCTGCTTTCCCCTTTGGTAACCATAAGGTTGTTTTCTGTGTCTGTGGGTCTATTTCTGTTTTGTAAATAAGTTCTTTTGTATCTTCTTTTTTTTAGATTCCACATAAGAGTGTTATCATATGATACTTGTCTTTGTCTGGCTTACATCACTTAGTATGCTAATCTCTAGGACCATCCATGTTGCTGCAAATGGCATTATTTCATCCTTTTCATCCTTTTTTATGACTGACTTACATTCCACTGTGTATGTATGTGTATGTGTGTGTGTGTACCTACATACAACATCTTCTTTATCCATTCATCTGTTGATGGACATTTAGGTTGTTTCCATGTCTTGACTATTGTAAATAGTGCTGCAGTGAACATTGGGGTGCATGTATCTTTTTGAATTACAGTTCTCTCCAGATATATGCCCAGGAGTGGGATTGCAAGATCATATGGTAACTCTACTTTTAGTTTTTTAAGAAACCTCCATACTGTTCTCCATAGTGGCTGTACCAATTTACATTCCCACCAACAGAGAGGAGGGTGTAGGAGGGTTTCCTTTTCTCCATACCCTCTCCAGCATTTATTATTTGTAGACTTTTTGATGATGGCCATTCTGACTGGTGTAAGGTGATACCTCATTGTAGTTTTGATTTGCGTTTCTCTAATAATTAGCGATGTTGAGCATTTTTCCATGTGCCTGTTGGCCATCTCTATGTCTTCTTTGGAGAAATGTCTATTTAGATCTTCTGCCCATTTTTTGATTGGACTTTTTTGATATTGAGTTATGTAAACTTTGTATATTTGTATACTTTGGAAATTAATCCCTTGTTGGTCTCACCATTTGCCAATATCTTCTCCCATTCTGTTACGTTGCCTTTTCATTTTGTTTATGGTTACCTTTGCTATGCAAATGCTTTTAAGTTTAATTAGAAACCATTTGTTTATTTTTGTTTTTATTTCCATTACTCTGGCAGTTGGTTTCAAAAATATTGCTGCAATTTATGTCAGAGTCTTCTGCCTGTGTTTTCCTCTAGGAGTTTTATAGTATCTGGTCTTACATTTACATCTTTAATCCATTTTGAGTTTATATTTGTATATGGTGTTAGAGAATGTTCTAATTTCATTCTTTTGCATGTAGCTGTTCAGTTTTCCCAGGACTACTTATTGAAGAGACTGTCTTTTCTTCATCATATATTCTTGCCTCCTTTGTCATAGATTAATTGACTATAGGTGCGTAGATTTATTTCTGAGCTTTCTATCTTGTTCCATTGATCTGTATGTCTGTTTTTGTATGAGTACCATACTGTTTTGATAACTGTAGCTTTGTAGTATAGTCTGAAGTCAGGATGTCTGATTACTTCAGCTCCATTTTTCTTTCTCAAGACTGCTTTGGCTATTCAGGGCCTTTTGAGTTTCCATACAAATAAAAAAAATTTTGTTCTAGTTCTGTGAAAAATGCTATTGGTAATTTATTAGGGATTGCACTGAATCTGTGATATCCTTGGGTAGTATAGGCATTTTCACAATATAGATTCTTCCAACCTAAGGATACAGTGTATCTTTCCATCTGTTTATGTCATCTTCAATTTCTTTCATCAGTGTCTTATAGTTTTCAGAGTCTTTTGCCTCCCTAGGTGGGTTTATTCCTAGGTATTTTATTCTTTTTGATGTGATTATAAATGGGATTGTTTCCTTAATTTCTCTTTCTGATCATTTGTTGTTACTGTATATAAATGCAACAGATTTCTGTGTGTTAATTTTGTATCCTGCAACTTTACTGAATTCATTGATAATCTCTAGTAGTTTTCTGGTAGTGTCTTCAGGATTTTCTATGTATAGTATCATGCCATCTACACACAGTGAGGTTTACTTCTTCTTTCATTTGGATTATTTTTATTTCTTTCCTTTCTGATTGCTGTGGCTAAGACTTCCAAAACTATGTCGAATAAAAGTGGCAAGAGTGGGGCTTCCCTGGTGGCGCAGTGGTTGAGAGTCTGCCTGCTGATGCAGGGGACACGGGTTCGTGCCCCGGTCCGGGAAGATCCCACATGCCGCAGAGTGGCTGGGCCCGTGAGCCATGGCCGCTGGGCCTGCACGTCCAGAGCCTGTGCTCCGCAACAGGAGAGGCCACAACAGTGAGAGGCCTGCGTACCGCAAAAAAAAAAAAAAAAAAAGTGGCAAGAGTGGACATCCTTGTTTTGTTCCTGATCTTAGAGGAAATGCTTTCAGCTTTTCACCATTGAGTATAATGTTAGCTGTGGGTTTGTCATACATGGCCTTTATTATGTTGAGGTAGGTTCCCTCTGTGCCCACTTTCTGGAGAGTTTTTATCATAAATCAGTGTTGAATTTTGTCAAAAGCTTTTTCTGCGTCTATTGAGATGATCATATGGTTTTTATTCTTCAGTTTGTTGATGTGGGGTATCACACTGATTGATTTGCATATATTGAAAAATCCTTGCATCCCTGGGATAAATCCCACTTGATCATGAAATATGATTCTTTTAGTGTATTGTATGGTTTGCTAGTATTTTGTTGAAGATTTTTCATCTATTTTCATCAGTGATGTTGGCCTGTAATTTTATTTATTTATTTTTTTTGTGGTATCTTTGGTATCTATTTTTTTGTGTGTGGTATCAAGGTGATGATGGCCTCATAGAATGAGTTTAGAAGTGTTCCTTCCTCTGAGATTTTTTTTGGGGGCAACGGTTTCAAAAGGATAGGTGTTAATTCTTCTCTAAATGTTTTGTAGAATTCACCTGTGAAGCCATCTAGTCCTGGACTTTTGTTTGTTGGAAGTTTTTTAATCACAGATTAAATTTCAGTACTTGTAATTGGTCTGTCCATATTTTCTATTTCTTCCTAGTTCAGTCTTGGGAGATTGTACCTTTTGAAGAATTTGTCCATTTCTTCTAGGTTTTCCATTTTATTGACATATGGTTGCCTCTAGTAGTCTCTTGTGGTTCTTTGTATTTCTGTGGTGTCATTTGTAACTTCTCCTTTTTCATTTCTAATTTTATTGATTTGGGCCCTCTCCCTTTTTTCTTGATGAGTTTGGCTAAAGGTTTATCAATTTTGTTTATCTTTTCAAAGAACCAGCTTTTGGTTTCATTGATCTTTTCTATTGTTTTCTTCATTTATATTTCATTTATTTTTGCTCTGAACTTTATGATTTCTTCCTTTCTACTAACTTTGGGTTTTGTTTGTTCTTCTTTTGCTTTAGGTTTAAGGTTAGGTTATTTGTTTGAGATTTCTCTTGTTTCCTGAAGTAAGCTTGTACTGCTGTTAAGTTCCGTCTTAGAACTACTTTTGCTCTGTCTTATAGGTTTTGGATCTAGGGACACATATAGACTGCAAGTAAGGGGATGTAAAAAGGTATTCCATGCAAATGGAAATCAAAAGAAAGCTGGCGTTGCAATACAGTTAAATAAGACAGAATAAAGTTTAAAATAAAGACTGCCATAGGAGACAAAGAAGGACACTACATAATGATCAAGGGATCAATCCCAGAATAAGATACAATTTTATATATATATATATATATATATATATATATATATATATACATACACATACACCCCAAATAGGAGCATCTCAATATATAAGGCAAATATTAACAGACATAAAAGGAGAAATTGGTAGTAATACAATAATAGCTGGGGGCTTTAATACCCCGCTTACATTTACATCAATGGACAAATCATCCAGACAGAAAATCAGTAAGGAAACACAGCCCTTAAATGATGCATTAGACCAAGTGAACTCAACCGATAATTATAGAGAATTCCATTTAAAATCAGCAAACTACACATTCTTTTCAAGTGCACATGGAATATTCTCCAGGATAGATCACATGCTGGGCTACAAAGCCAGCCTTGGCAAATTTAAGAAAATTTAAATCATATCAAGCATCTTTTCCAACCACAACACTATGAGATTAGAAATCAACAACAAGAAAAAAAAATGCAAAAAACACAGATGTGGAGGCTAAACAATATGCTACTAAACAACCAATGGATCACTGAAGAAATCAGAGGCAATCAGAAAATATCTAGAGGCAAATGAAATGAAAACATGACAATCCAAAACTATGGGATGCAGTAAGCTACTTATTATTCTAGATGCATTCATCATTAATGCAAAGCAAACAACACAAGAAGAATAAATGTCTCATTATTGATTTGGAGGATTATTTTTCTATTCCATGCTTTTCATTTTGTTGGCATGCTGTTACACGAGATTCCTACAGCTTGGCTCTTGGGAAACTGTATAAATCACAAACAGTAAATCTCGAGTTGGTATTTACTAATTTTGGCAGTAAGTTGGCATGTCGTAACTAGCTGTAAGGGAGTTATCTGAGGTGAGCATATAAGAGGATAAATTCTGTGTAAAAATGAATTGAGTTTTTCCTCCCTCTCCTGTAAACCTACTCAAAGGCTTAAATACTGCTTCTCCTCTACATTCACTCAGCCCCTTCTAAAGGGTAACTGAGCTGTACAGGACTGATGGAATTGCCTGAAGATAGTTTAGGGAACTGTCTCTTCTTTACTGTGACCCTTGTTCCTATCATTGTCTTCAGAGAGGGGTTGTCTATATTTGAAACTTCTCTACTTGTCTGTAACCTCAATGGTTCCCTCCCTTAATCTCACACTGGCAATACTGTGCGTATAGTTTTGTCCATCCTCTTGCTCTTTCACTCCTTCTCACTGTCTTAGTTCCATCTTTTCAGAAACACAGCAAATATATAGAGAGCTTTCAATATTTGTATGAAAGAAAATGCATACATTTTAAAGGAAAATCATATGTGTTCAAAGTAATCACTCTTTTTAAACTCTGAAGAACTATATAGAAATATAGCACTTCTATGCTGTATTTCACACACTTTGTGACTTTATCTGATACATTGCTATCATGATTTAATAAAAAATTTTTTTTACTATCAATACACTTGAAAAGGAATGAGGTCGCCCTCATTCATCCATCATCAGTAAATATTGAATTCCCCTTACATGCTGGGCACTGTTTTAGGAACCCGGGAATACAGCAGTAAAGAAGCAGACATAGTTTTCAGAAAACATATTCTCTTGTTTATGTGCATGTAGTTGGGTAGTCGAGGAGGGCAGTAAGATTCTTTCTTAATCTCTGTCCAGGGCATTTAGGTTCCAGTCACTATGGTCAGCTAGCATTGGCAAGGCCTCAAATGTCATCATTTGGCCTGATCATGGCCTGGGATTCTATCTGAAGTACAACCCACATGCCTCTGTACTATCTTTTGTTTCTGAAAACTTCAGATTTTATAGTTTTGTAAACAACATTTGGAAAACAACTCTGCGTGCATCTCTTGTGTTTCTGCACATCTTATGAGAGAAACATTTCTTGCCCTTTGTTTCAGGATGTCTTCTTCAAGGATATTTATATACAGAAGAGCCTTAGTAGATAGGGATAGTGTCTCCTTCAGGAGCAAAGGACAGGCATGCTTCCTGTCCAGTATAATAAAGATGATGTCTCCCTTTGGAGTAAAGGACAGGCATGCTTAGTGCTCATTATTAAACAATTCGAGTTCCCTAAGCTCAGGGTTCCTTTCTTGTAATGCAATCCTCTGCGTGTGCAGGTATCTTCAGGCTTTCTTCATACTGCCTTGTGGGAATCGGGCTCATGAAACTGCTGTAAAAATGCTCTGTGCAAAAATACTTTAGCTACTACTGTTGCTGTGACTTATAAACTGTCCTTTATCTATGACATAGGAGTCTTGTATCTTCTGCCATCATCCATGAAACTTGGTAGGATAACCTGTTACCTTGAAAACAGGCAAACTCTCAGAACCTTCACAGTTCTTGAAAGCAACTTTGCCAAGGAAACCGTATTGAAATGAGTGCTATTCCAAAGGTGTTACTAGTAAATGATTATTCAGTACTCCAGAATTTAATAGAGAATGAGGCAGGGATAGGAAGGGGTAATGTTCCCTACCTTCCAGTTCTTGAGAAACATGGCCATAGCCTCACACTCAGGAGAGTGGAGTCAGAGCTGTGAACACAAAAGTGAAATGTTGCTATGTCTCCTTCGGCACTAATCTTTTTTGGAGTGACTATTATCATGTACATTTTAATGAAATATGTTCTTTAATTTGATGCCTTCTTGAACACAAATTATTCAACATGATTCCAGCTTTCTGTGGGATGAAAGCTCCTCATTACAAACATAATTTACTGTATTAAACTAGTGCTGTGCTCTTGCTGCATTTCAGATGCCTTGTGAGATGACGAGGAACTCTGCTGTCTCCTTTCTAGGTGTTGAGGGGCCACTTCATCAGAATGCAGTCTTGTTCTCTTGCTACTTCCAATCTACAGACCCAGGATTTTAGATCAGGAAACTGAATTTCACACAAATTCTGGGCCCCCCTTCTAACATGAAAAGAAGGGCAGCCTCTCCTGCATAGTTAATTACTCCAGCTTTGTGACGGTTTGGCAACTTCCTGGGACTTTAACACTTTGGGCTGTGTCTTTCAGAAAGACGTGGTGGATGTGATGTGTTACCTTCTTCATTTTCTAGATGTCTGTCTCTCTTTTACAAGTTTTACAACTGGTCTTGTGTATCATTTTTTTATTAATCATAGAGTGAACCACTTTTCTGTGTATGCTCTGATGTCTGTTTTGCAATGGGTATGATAATCATGTACTAATTACTTATTTTCTAAACAATCAGACTCCTGATTTCTTCAGATAGTGCTTATTTTATTTCATTATTTGTTTTACTAATTGCAATTATATGAATTATATTAGTGCATTATATTAGTATATTTTGTATAATGTAGGATATATTATATACTTTATAAAACATTTATTTATATAACATATAAAATAAAATATTGACATAGATAAAATAACATTTCTACCATATATACACAACATATAACTAAAGATAATATATATATTTATATAAATTCAGATCATAAACATCTGTATGTAAAATAATTATACATGAACATTTGCCTAAGTAGATAGCAAGATGGATAGGAAGGTAGGTTTTGCTGTAGTGACAAATTTACCTCCAAATTTCAGTGGCTTAAATTACAAATATTTATTTCTTGTTCATACTCTGTGTCTAACATGATTGGGTTCCAGGTTGAGCCATCTTATGATTCTATCATCTCCACACGTAGCTTTCAGAGTGGCCAGTGAAAGAGAAGAAAGTATGGAGAGCTTACATTTTTCTCTTAATTGCCTCTGACCAGACACTGCACATGGAATTTCCCCTCAGACTGTTGGTCAAATCTAGTCACATGGCCCTTTCTTAACTGCAGAAGGGACTGGGAAATATAGGGAAGCACATGGAATATTTGATGGGCTTTACTGTATTTGCCACAGTAATAACTAACAGAGCTGGCTGATCAGTAGAGCAGTCTGTACTCCTGTCTTTGGCATGACAAGGATGCATCTTTCCTATGGCATTGCAGTAAGTAGCTCAGCCCGAGCCCTCTTCCTGTAACCATCCCAGGAGGGATGCTCACCAAGACAGGGTGACCCCGGAAGCAAGAAGGCTCTTCATTACTGTTAGGGGTGGGAGCTAAGGGGAGTGAAAATGGAATCATGAAATGGGAGGACCTTCTAGAACTAACAGATGTGCCCCATGAGAACCAACATTTGAACATGTACCACATGAATGGCATTGAGGCCAGGCATTGTCAGCCAAAGCAGCAGAGGCAAATAGCAGGAAAGAATTGCAATCCCGTGCCCGATTCACTGGCCCTTGTTTTTTGCTCCCTTATTCCTTCTCTTGGCACCTGACATGAATGGAGTTGGGCTTTGTAAAGGGAGGAGAACAGAGGACCCCAAACAAAACCCGTTTCCCAGCCAGTCCTAAGATGGGGGTAGAGAAGAGGAGCAGAAAAGCACATATGTGTCATGCATTTGCATGCACACACATATGCACACACACTTTAGTGTTCTAAAGCTAAAGCCTCACTGGCAATGGGGAAAGGAACACTTTAAAGCAGATATGGTATTGGAGTTTTAAACCAGACTAGATGAAACTATTGTTATGGTCACCTGCAGAGGCAGATGGATCCCCACCCAAAATTTAGTTGTGATTTTGAGTGATGACACTAAACACAAACACACACCAAGAGGGTATGAAAAGTTTTATTACTTACATAATTGAGGTCCCTGGAGAGAATAGGGCGTGTCCCTCAAGCAGGTTCAAAATTTCTTTAGGGAGCCAGCAAAGAAAACAGGCCTGGGTTTTTTTATCGTGGTTAGGGAGTGAGGTTGGGTGAGAGCTGGCACACATATGTGCAGGTAAGGGCTTGTGTGATTTGAATCTCCCTCCCCCCTGCCAAAGGAGGAAGCACCCAGGCTTTCTTATCAGCTTGCCCAGATGTGGGTCACAGAGCAAAGAGTGAAGGTAGCCTTAAATTTGTCAGCATAAAACATCAAAAAATGGAGTCAGAATCCTCATTGCTACTCCATAACTGAAAGTGATGGGATATTGTGGAATCTTCCTGAGGCATTCATTGGTTGAGGGTCAGAGGAAAGGTGACATTTTGCCCCTGAAGGGCAGATGAGAGAGCTCGTGTCAAATCCCATCTATGGCAGAATGGCCTCTGAAATAGGTTGGGACACAAAAGGCTGCCTCCCAGTTCTCATTGCAGGCTTACTCTGTAGGTCAGTGCATGCCTTTGTACCTATTGCTACCTAAGTGAGTTCACAAAGTTGAAGAGATCCTAAAAAGTGCTTTAGTTTTATTAAAGTAGAGCACCACTGTATTAACATCTGTCTAACCAAGCCAGGACAGGAAAGTCTAGTTCACACAGCTTGGGTATAAGCCCTCGGCTGACCGGCTCCAAGGTGAGGCCCTCCCACTAAAGCATCAGGTGTGATGTAGTAATGGGGCTCATGGAGAGTTGGCACATTAGGCCAGAGGCTGAGAGGTGAATGGCATCAGGATATCTGTAAGTACATTCTGAACCAATGGCACATATCTTGGTAAGCACTAGCGTCTTCCTCAAATAAGTTATTTCATTTAACATTTAATTAGCCATGTAAAATCATTAAAAGGCTCACAGTGGAATTATTTTAAAAAGGAAACCTAGGTTAGGAGAGAGGAGATACTTTGATAGGAAAAAAACTTGAGTATTATAAAACAAAACGTCTTCTTTTATCTGTAGTGTTCAAAGGTTATTCCCCATAACTTTAATTTAAGACCTTCAGGTTTTTGGATTAAACTGAAGTTTTATTAAAGCACTAAGTTAAAGCAGGGATTCCACTACCCCACTTTTTTGTGTTTTACATAACACACACACACACACACACACACACAAGTATATATATGTAGTTAAAAATGCTGAATTTTTATTTAGGGCTATTTCCTCAAATCTGGCTAATAATTGTAATTACCTGAGACCCATGTTAGAAATATGGATTCCTGAGCTTCACCCCAGACTTGCTACATTAGAATATCCAGCAAGGAAGTATATGCATTTGTATTTTTAACAAGTGCCCCCTCCCCATCAGATGATTCCGGCAGTAGCCAACTTGTGGTGCCCCTTGAACATGAGGCATGTTGTCGACGCTGTATTGGACTGATAATCCTTACTGTCGGCCGAGGAAAACCGGAGGCAGTATGGCAGCAGTTTTAAGGACAAATGAACTGTCCATAAGAAGCCTTCTGGGTTTTGTTCCACTTAGTGGATTGTCTTTCTGGCCTGCTGTGGAGGGGGCATAATTTGTTGGTTAATACTCAGCTCATTTTGGTTGTTTGGTGAGACTGTCGGTGGCATTTAGGCCTTTCCTCTTTGTTCTAACAACACTCTGTCCATACCACCATTAGGGCACAGTTCCACGCTATTGCCTCTTCAGAAATACATTTTCCCCTCACCAAGACAGTTTCCAGAAGGCAGAGAACAGGTCTTTTCTAAGGTGTAGTTTTGGCCATTAGGACAGGGATTATTTGTTGAATAAATGTAAGAATTAATGAGTGAATGAATGCATGAAAACAAATGCATGAATGTGATAAGTACATTAATTATAGGTGTTCAAAATAATTATGAAACAGGCAGAGGATAAAAATCAGTCAGTAGTTCCTTCTCAAAGAGAGTTTATATGACCATTATTCCCAAAGGGTTACTAACACATCCAACACCATAAAAATCTGAGCACTAAAGCTTATGTATAATGAAGGGGCAGTAAAACCCTCTCAAGGTCTTTCGTGAAAAGCAGCTGCTAAAAATTCATAACAGAGAGAACATCCTAAGAGAGAAGTGGTAAAACGTGCCATATATATAACCTAAAAACATGTATGTTTCATGTAAGAAAGCTTTACGAGTAGGCACTTGTTAAACATTTGTACTATACTTTTAAAAATTATTTATTTATTTATTTATTCTTGGCTGCGTTGGGTCTTTGTTGCTGCACACAGGCTTTCTCTAGTTGCAGCAAGCGGGGGCTACTCTTCGTTGCAGTGCGCAGGCTTCTCATTGCGGTGGCTTCTCTTGTTGTGGAGCATGGGCTCTAGGCAGGCAGGCTTCAGTAGTTGTGGCACACGGCCTCAGTAGTTGTGGCTCGTGGGCTCTAGAGTGCAGGCTCAGTAGTTGTGGCGCATGGGCTTAGTTGCTTCTTGGCATGTGGGATCTTCCCAGACCAGAGATCAAACCCGTGTCCCCTGCATAGGCAGGCAGATTCTTAACCACTGTGCCACCAGGGAAGTTCCAACATTTGTACTATACTTTTTACTCATTTATTAGCTTGGGTTCTTGCCTAGTGCTGCCACATTTCTCTTTGAAGAATTTTATGCTTGCCTATCTATCTGTTTATATGAACATCTATGTTCATGCCAGGTTTGTTTTTTGTTTTGTGTGTGTGTGTGTGTGTTTTACTCTATATAGTGTCTCATATACCACACCACACACATTGGTACTTAATAAAGATTATTTGAGCATGAAGGTTTGATTAGTGGCAAATGGCAGTTGAATATTTAATAGAAGATGACATCTTTGCACTTACATGTATACTCATTTTAAAATGTTAACCAGAAATAGTTGGCGGGAAAACCTTAAGGAATGAGCTATCATGTTTCTAGGTTATGTCGGCAGTAATTCTCTACTATATTAGTTCCTTCAAAGGTGAATGGTTTTTGATTATGATATAACCTTAACTTGCCATCTGTTATGAAACCATGTACGAAGCTTAAAATTAGGATTTTCAGCTTCACAAATTCTGCAACAATTATGAACTCTTACTGACTTCATAATTAAGTCTAGGTAAGGTTAACAGTCACCTGCCACTCTGTTAATGTAATTGTTCATCTGTGAACCTTGCAAATTCTTGTAAGTAATTGTGATATTTGCTTTGAAAAACAAACATTCTCATAACCTTTCAGAGAGTGAAAAATCCTATGACAAACCAGGAAGACTCTTGGGGCTTAAGAGACACCTTTAAAGCCATCTAATTCAACTCTCTGGGCACTTCCTGAAACAGAACCCCAAGTTGAAGAATGTAAATATTAAGGAACTTTTTCAACATCAACTCTGTCCAGGGAAGATTTGGGATGGAACTCATATCTTTCTAATCTAAAATTCTTGGCAGTGTACCACACAAGGTGAAGAGACAGAGAAAGCTGCTTGTCATGAATGTTCAACATCTCCTTGAACTTCTAGATTATTTTTTCCCTGAATGAAACCCTTCTGGAATCAAATTTTCATACCACCAGCAAATATGTTCTTTCATGATGAAAAGCACCCTTTACCACTTAGACCTGCCCTTCCCACATGTACTAAATTAAATCCAGTTTAATGAGAACATGTCTAGTCAATCACAGGTCATAAATGAATAAGTCTTTACTCTGGGTGCATTTGACATAATAGAAATTATGCTCAGAGGAGGGTTATCAATTTAAAATGTACAATTTGGGGAGATATGCCGTTGATTCTACTGCTGAGCTGTTCTTTCTGACCCATTCAAATATTTCTTTTCAAAGAACAGGGCTTCACATTGTAGTTAGGGCATGGATACGTGAGGTCCTAGAATAATCAAAAAGCCACCGCGTGGTGCAGCCTTTTCATTCTCTCATTTGGTCATTGTCTTCCTCTTTCAGCCTTTCAGAAGAAGAAAAATGTCATTCCCCATGGCAGTGTCTAAAAAATTACATTGGGCCACTTAGACAGGAATTCCAGAATAAAAGCAGTAGTTTTTTTTAAGTAGTGGCAAGATAACGCTGAAGTGCCCTGTCATAGAAAAGATTTAAGGGTAGAAAGAGACCTAGGGTTTGCAAGAGACAAATTGTCATTTATCACTCCTCCCCACCCATCCCCTTCTCATCACCCCCTTTTCTTTCTACTGTGTTTTCCTCTTCTTTGTTTCCTCATTCCTTCCTTCCTTCTGCAAACTTGTATATCTCCTATGTTCTAGTCCCTAATGAAACGCGGGGCACACTCCTGCCTTCACATACGACTGCATGTGGGTAACACAGGGATAGAAAGGGAGAATAAGGAGGCTTTGGGGCAGTGATTCTCAATCGCGACTACAATTAGAATCACGTGGGAACTTAAAAAAAAAAAAAAAAAAAAACAGTGCTAGGGATGCATCCCAAACAATCAAATCAGAATTTCTGGAGAACAGTGGCTGGGTTTTTCAGGATTCAGAGCCACTCCTTCCAATGGAGAATGGGAAAGGAATGAGGAGTTTAAGAAACAGGTTTAGAGAGCCTTCCGATGTTCCTAACTTGCCTGTGTTTCCTGCAGATAGATAGACTACTAGCAACACAAATATCAATTGGCTTTCCTAAAAGAAACACGGCAAAATATCTTTAATTCTTCTACCAATTTATACCATAGTGATTACAAAGCAATCTATTGATCTTTGGAATTGCGGAGTCCCTGAGCTGACTGAGCTCTGCTATGGCGGCTGTCATCTAGATGAGGAAGCAAGGCTCACCTGACATCTCTTCTTAACTTCGCAGCCCACTTGCTTTCCAGAATCCCAACTCTGGTTTCATGAATTTCGAGTTGTAAGGAGGGAGCTTCATAGGGAAAAGCAAGTGTTAGAGACTTGAGGGAGGAGTATTTTTCCCTTTTATGGATAACAGAACTTCAGGTGTCAGTCAGAGAATATTTGCACGACAAAGAGTATCCTGCCCATTTTATGGAATAAGTTAAAGCAAAGTTTAAGTAACTCAGAAAACTCCCACTGTTCTTATGTAAGTCTTCCTAAAACTCAGATCTCCAGGTTCCATGCCTCTATTTTAGTGTCATAATGCTTACTTATAGAAAAACCATGTTTTCAATAAATTATAAGTATCAACCATGAAAACAGAGAAGGCAGTCTCTCCATTCCCAAAAAAACCCATATTTATTTAACTCATATATATTGGAGCAGGAAGAATATTAATAATAGTTCCTCAAGCTTAAGACAGTATAAACTAAGAGGGCCAAAGGCATGATTTTGGACTTGAGGAAGCAAAATAATGAAGGAAGGAAGGAAGGGAGGGAGGGAAGAAGAAAAGCAAAGCAAAGCAATAGTAGGTAGTTTTGTAGACTGTTAACAACGCCAAGGTGTTTTGTGGATCTCCATTGATTGTGAAAATGACCACAGTTCTCAAATCATAGCATGGGGAGTGGCCAGCATGGTAGAGCCATGTTTGTAGGTGAAGCATGGGTCGAGGCAAGCAGATAGATTCCTTAAGGGATACATGAGGTGTTAGCTGAGAAGCTATGTGCTTTATTCAGTGATGGAGATTGCTTGGTATGGCTGAGTTAGAGTCAAGACTATGAAATGCCCTTGCTATTTTCAGGCAGGGTGTGGGATGTGAGAGGGAAAGGAAAGGGAAGAGACGTGATAAAGAGTGGCTATTGTGCAGAACTATCTCTTGGCTGTAATAAATTTATAGCGCTAGTTTTTGGGGAGTTGATTTTATTCTTGGTTGAGCAGATAATACAGATGACACAGGTAAGCATGGGAGGAAGATGCTGCTGATGTGATTTTTATGTCCTGCTTGAGGGGCAAACTGTTTAAAGATATTGCCTCTTCCCAGCCTGAATTGAAGTTGCTCCTATGATATTTAAGGTCAAATAATCCAGAGCATATTGGTGTTGAACTACATTGGTCTCTGTAAATGTCTTGCTGAGGCTATAAAGCAAGACCATACTTAAGTTGGCACACATGGAGTTTTACATCATGGGAATGGGTATTCCTACTGTCAGTAAACTGGGAATAGATCATTACTGGACCAGGAACATGGCTTGGAATACATCATTAATCCTGAGAAAAAAAGATACTTCTCCTTTCTCTGGACTCTGCCATGGATGGTCTTAGACTCCAAAGCCTAGGTACTCAAAATATTCCTTTGAAGTGGGTGAACTGATCTGTACTGGGTGGAAAATGGGAACTGATCTGTACTAGGCTAGAAAGGAAGTGACCCTTTGGATGAACCAGAATATTTCCTTTTCATCATTCTTGCTGTTTAATTAAGTCATTTAAGATCTTATAGTCTGGTCTTAAAGGTACTGTGGAGAATTAAGGAAAGAGCTTGCTTAATGTATAGAACAGTGAAGTCAAATGGAGGTGTGCAATCCCACCTCTAAAGAGAGAGTGGTGGTATGGTAGCAAAAACAGACATTCTTATAGGATGTCCATACCCAGCAGATGGGCGGCCCTGTCACAAGGGGACATGAGAGCAGAAATAGAGAACATGAGCCAAGGGATATGAGGGCCCTGATTCTGAACATCAAGGAAGCAGCGATGGGAACTCTCCAAAAGAATTGGTAGGCAGTGTGCAAGTGGGGCTCTGAGTGATTATAAATTGGAGTATAAATGGAAATATAACTCAATTAGAGCCAGATCAGCGAAATTTGTATTCTGACTGGCAAATATCCTTATGAGGTGATCCAGGAACGAAGCAAGTATTCTAAATACACTGCCAAACATTGTTATCTGTTGTCCTTACAAGCCAGGCCTGATGATGAAAACTGGTAACAAACCTGTATTACATGCTTCTTATGTGCCACATACAGTGCTAACACTTCAAATTCTTACGATAACATTTTGAGTTTCATACCACAAGCCTCTTTTTGTCAGTAAGGAACCTGTGGCTTTAAAAGTTTAAATAAATTGCCCAAGATCAACAGCTAGTAAGTGGTGGTGCTGGGAATCAAACAGAGACCACTTTTCCTAAAGCCTGAGCTCTTGACCACCATGCTATGCTGTCCATTAAGAAGCAAAGATGAAGGCATGAGGGTGGTGGGGAAAGGAGGAGAAAGAAGGATGGAACTAATACAGTATCATTCCACAATTTTAGGACATACCATCAATGTAATCACTTTTTAGGGAAAAGAAAGAAACAAAAAATTTAAAGTGTGTCAATTGTAAGATACCGCCTGCTTTCAGAAATATTAAAGTGAGAAAAATTAATTTCATAGAATGTGGGATATATGGTATAATAAGTGCTTCCCATGTTCCAAAACATTTGCATATTATTTTATTTAATACTCGTAATGATCCTCAAAGAAGTAAATGACTCGCTCCATGTTATATAACTGGTCAGTGATAGCACCAGAATTTTAAATCCATACCTGTCTGAGTATTAACTCAACATTTAGAAGGTACAAAGGCTCCATTCCTACTTTTCCCATGACTCCACACTTGAGTGTTCTTAGATGTGGTTTCCATAATTGCTGCTTCTGAAAGCAATGTAGGTGAGAGTTCTACAGTCACCTTCAGACATTTTGGATGCATTAGAGAAAATGATAATAACTTCTGCAATTTACCTAGAAACCACGACTTTCAGGAGCTTTCCTTTAGAGCCAAGTTACTTATGTGATTTTCAGCCAGTTTACTTTGGAACCTAACACTGAGGTTGTTCAAGTCTTCATACATGAAGGGTTATTATTATTTCTTACCTAGAAAAGATATAAATATATTTCAGTGTGCCAGTTTTTTTCAATGTGCAATACTCTTGCTTGGATATACACATTAGGAAACCACAATAAATGTTTTTGGAAAAAATAATTTAATTTAAAATGATATTTATTACCCTTATGTTTAAAAGAGTTAAATGTAACTTCTTAAAAGTTTCTTGCTTGTAATGAAGGCATAGCTTAAATACAAGGAGTATTGTCACACGGAGTAACAGAATCCTGGAAAATTTAATTGCCACAGAAGACTACTGACAATAGAAAGTCCAGATGGATTGTTGAAAACTATGTACATCATCATATATATATATACACACATACATGCGTGTCTGCATGTATATGGATGTATACACATACCCACATACACGTATGCACTTGGAAGAATCACTTGAACTCTGAAAAAGGTAATGGATATAAAAATCTCCCTAGATAAATACACACATACCTTATCACAGGAATAAACATATGTACTCATATGTATACACATGCACCCCTCATCAAAAAATAGTACTGAAAAATTGACTGTAAATTGAATTTTTACTTAAATTGATTTTTATTTACTTGATGAGCCAATATTTAATTGAACAACTTTTTAAATTTTGTTCTTGCCCATCCTTTTATTTTTTAAATTTTTTAAAATTTTATTTAAAAAAATTTCATTGAGGTATAATTGACTAAATTACTTCTTTTTTAAAAGTTAAGATTCCTTGGGCAATTTATATGATTTACAGAATAGAAGTGTATGCTTAATCTTCTCAAAGCAAGGCATCCGTATTTTGAATATATACACATATTGCATCTGTTTCATCAGTGTCAATCACTCAGGGAATATTTATTTAGCACCTACTGTGTACCTACCACTCTGCCAGGTGCTGGAGAAGGTGTGTGTGTGTGTGTGTGTGTGTGTGTGTGTGTGTGTGTGTGTGCACATGCAAACACGCATATAGATACACACAAAAAGAATTAAAATAAGAATTTGTAACAAGAAACTTATTGAAATAATAAAAATTTTTTGGTCTTCCAGCAGTCTGTTGGTCCTTGGGAAGCTAACTACATATGGAACTAAGCTCTCCTGAGCGCTGTTAGCAACACAGTCTATCCTTAATCTCAGTCTTTTAGTCTAGCCCAGACATTTACACTTGATTGCCATATTCCCATTCAATTCCATAGCTGGATAGTCCAATATATTCATTTTAAAGTCCACTCTGCAACTTCAAAGTCTATGACAGATTGGGATCATTGTTCCAAGCAGAAAAATACATGTTCAGATCTTTAAACTTTTTACTGCAACTTGTCGGCTGCATAGGAAAATTAAGGATAGATGAACTAAAGACACCTGATGGAGAACATGTCCATGCAGTTTAGCAACCACTTTTCTGTGAGTCCAGGATCATATGCTTCTGAAAATCCTTCAATAGTTAAGCAATACCAAGAAATTGGCCCCCTCAAGCAATAAATTACTTTGGTATTCTCCACAACACAACAACAAACTGGCTGTCAAGTTTGGCAAACCTTTGAAAAGAGGTGGGCCTCCTCTCTGAACTCTGAATGGAAACATTATTTTTCCTCCACTAGAAGAGCCATCATCACTCTTTCACCATAAGGAAGGTCACACCATCTTTCACAAAAGATTTGCCTGCTTGTAATTACTGCCTGCAGCGTACAGACAAATGCAGTCTTTTAAAATGCTAACTGTGTTTTACTTATACCCGAGGGATCCGGGGTACAAATGTAATGCGGCCTCACCAGTTTGTCTTAGGGAGATCGTACAGTGCTGATTGAAAACAGCTGAACTAAATCAACAGTTACCTTGAGCCAGGGGCCTTTGGAGAGCAATTAGAGTCAAGGCTTGGGTTTTGAACCCAATATGCTCTGTCAGTCTCAATGATTTGTGTTTGTTGTACTCATTCTCATTTCCTGCATGAAATATGAGGCTGTATAAAGAGGAAAAATTCCCAAGATTAAAAAATATTTGACCTCAGTGCATTTGTGAGCATAGAAGTACACATGTCTAAATGACCATTTGGGTTTGTAGTACAAAGTTCTATTGATGTTGGCAGCCTGAGCTTCCCAGTCTCAAAGCCACATGAATGGTTTCGAGTTTCAGCCAAAAAATGTTTTCCACATGCTTTAGTGTGGGCCAATTTACGCAGTAGATTTTGTGGAGACTGTGGCCAAGCGCTTCATAAAGGGCTCCCTTCTCTGGGATCAGGGAAACCACAACAGACACATTGCTAATGCAACCTAATTATCTGCTTGAACATTTTTCCAGATGTATCCAATGGCTAAAAATACTGCAATAAAAAAGGTATTATTTGGCTCTCTTGACTGAAACAGTGGCATAAAGAACCTGTTTGTCTGGAGGGAAAGTTATGACATTATACTTCTATGACTGCATTTAAATCAGTCAAACAAAACAGTACCCACAGGGTGGGGCTTGCTTTCTGTTTGAATGAGTCTTCCAAACCGAGACCTTAGGATAAGAGATCATTCCTTTATATAAAGGGGTGACCCTCTCACTTATAAGTTAATTCCTCTCATTTGTGGTTTCCTAACTTGATTGAAGTTGGTGAGTGTAATTCATGACAAAGAGATCCCATGCTTTTTCCACTAAGCTCATTGCACGGCTTACCCACCAGGACAGCAGACCATTTCCTTCCTGTCAGGAGAAAAAAAAATCTTTTGACTAACAAGTTGAGAGTTTTACCCTGTCCCCATAGAAAAACTGGCTGTTCTGAAGGTCTTAATGTTTCCCTTTTGTTTTCCTTCGGCAGAATTTATTTTTGTATAGCAAACCCCATACTTCAGCCTCGTTTCCTTTGTGTCATTTGGATCCCAGCTAGTCCAGCAGATACATGATGTTATGCCAGGTTATTGTTCAAGTTGTTGGCAACCATGCTCATTCCTAACACAGCCAACTGCCTGGGAGAACACAAGCACATTCAGTAGGAATGTTTGGTACTAAATTGAGAGGTCAGTTTTACCAACCTGTGTCTTTCCGTACCCTTGTTTGAACAAAGGCTTTAAAATGAGCTATAAGATTCCAAATAAATAATCAAGGCTAGACAAAACACACACATTTTCCTAAGAAGCTGAAAAACTTATGAAAAGCTTTTATTTTTGTCCTTCTTTTCAAGCCTCCTTTTAGCAACAAGGGTCGGAGAGGAGGTGTATTCTGCGTTACACCTTCCAGGAAGTAATAAATCAGAGGCAAGGCATACCTTCGTGGCTTTGCCTGGTCTCAATCACAGCTACAAAACTATGTGCCAGCTTCTCTAATTCCTGTACTGCACCACTGGGTGAGCAGAGATATCCAACATGGAGATAACTTTAAATAGTTATGCACTGAAGTTGTGGCCGAAACTGTAGAAGAAAGCAGAGTGCCAAGAACTTCTGTGAGATAAAGATGAGCAAGCAAGTCCCCCCAGGCTGGTTCATTCCATTTTCCTTAATTGAGCTATTCTCCTTGCTATGAGAGTTCTCACTGATTGATTTGACTCTGTTGTTTCTTGTGAGATCTCGAAATCATATCTTCATTCACTCCACTGTTGTGGTTTTTTTCCCCTTAGCTGAGATATGGTTTCAGAATCTGTTCATAGTTCCCTAAAAGATGTCCTTAGGAAATGAGGTCACTTGGGTTTTCCAAGTAAACAGTTTCATTCCTCTGGCAATCCTTTTTTGTTTTATGAACCCCTCCCCAATAACAAGGTATGATTATCCTATTTCCATTATCCATTTCCACATCATCAGGATGTTCTCAGGGAAGTGGGGGTGGGCAAGAGATGGAATGAGAGGCTAGTCACTTTGGCAAATAGAGAATATTTTATTTAAAAGTGGATTGTGTTTCAAATGTGTATTTGTAATTCAGTTGTTTGAAACTCAGTTTGTGCCTTCTTATACAAGGAATGTTATAAATGGGTTCTCACAAAGACTCTTTAACCCATAACGAAGCCTATAATGTATTTAAAGTATTGTATTAGGAAAAAAGGTCTTGATCTTGTGAAAAATTAAAGAAAACAATTTAGGTGATACAAATGAACTTTAACACTTCAGCAAGTGGATAGTCTCAGAGAACTGCAAAATGGGGTGAAAGGTAAGAAGCTTTTATAGGAAAAGGAATAAGGAACAAAGAGAGACAAATAGAAAATAGCTGATTGGCTGAGGCCACATTAGTCATTGTTTGGGGTGAGAAGGCCCAGAGTTGGCTTGGGATTTGGGGATTGGCTGACTGGATATACTGTATTTCTGGTCAAGAGGAGGATTTACAGGGATATGAAAGTTATCTAAGTTCCAGTTTGCTGATGTGGCACTCCGGGCAGGAGCCGCTAGATCTCTGGTCTAGAAAGTTATTTCAGCAGTTTCAAGATGGAAACTATGTCCCATTTATATGGGAGTCCAGGGACATAAGGCCAAAGAGTAAAGGAATAAGAAGGGAAAAAAAAAAAATAAAAGAGTTTCTTCCTGTATTACTGGTAGGGTATCCCAAGCAACATATTGGAAGAGACAAAAGTTGATTTGTCACCCTCTTCCGGAAACTCATCTATAATTTTTCTCTTACTTTCTCACAATCATTTTTCAGGTCCTGGTTATTTCATGTTTCCCTAGACTTTTTAAAATTGTGAAACCCTCCTTTCCTCTTGTCTCACATGTAGAACCAGTTATATACAGTCCTTCACTCACCTCCATCCAAACATCTTGGTATCATCAGAAGGAGAGCCTAGTGATCAAAATAATTTGTGCTGGGGGCGGGGAGGATCAAGATTGCAGAGTATGAGGATGTGGAGCTCATCTCCCCCCATAATCACATCAAAAATACATCTACATGTGGAACAATTCTCACTGGAAGCTGGCAGAAGGACTCTGGTGCAACAGCTCTGTAATAAAAATATATATGTCATTGGGTAGGAAGACAAGAAAAGCGATCAGGTAGGGACATGTGTCCCTGGGAGGTGACTCAGAGGAAAAGGGAGAATACAAGGGCAGACACACGCCCTGGGGTGTGAGTGGTGAGAGCCACAGATTGGACGCCCCAGTCCTGGGGTCCTATGCAGGGGAGATGAGCCAGAGTCCCCTTGGCTGGTTGGAGGACTGCTGGGACTAATGGGTGGGTGAGGGGGAAGCCTGGACTCTGCTTGTAAGAAGCACACACATGCTAGCTTGCCCCCAGGCTAAATAGGAACAGACTCACAGATATAAAAAACAAACTAGTGGTTACCAGTGGGGAGAGGGAAGGCAGAAGGGGCAAGATAAGGGTAAGGGATTAAGAGATACAAAATACTGTGTGTAAAATGGGTAAGCAACAGGGATAAATTGTAGAGCCCAAGGAATTATAGCCATTGTCTTGTAATAACTTAATGGAGTATAATCTGTAAAAATACTGAATCATTATGCTGTACACCTGAAACAAATATTGTATATCCACTATACTTCGATATGTAAAAAAGATTGTGCTGAGGTATGAGTAACCTCTTAATCATCTCAGGCTATTTGCATTTTTAAGAAGCATGCAAATTAATCTGAAATGATCTTTAATTTGTTCCTTTCAGGCAATGTGATAAAACTGAAAAAAATTCAACAACTTGGGGTAAACAACATTTGGTATCTGGATCCCAACTCAGAGGCAGGCCTGCCCAGCTCGCAGCTTTGCTCTTGAGGTAAGTGTTCTGACTTTTCACATACGATTCTCTCCCTAAAACTCTGCATTGCTGAGAAGGGATTTTTTAGGAAAGCTGTTCTCATCACTAACTTCCTTTGTCTGACAGTGTTATTAGTACATAGGGTGGCTGTAAGCCCAAGACTGACTATAGCAGAAAATAAGGTGGAGCTTTAAGATCTAAATTTCAGTCCTAGAAAATGCTATCCATAACCTTCATCAATATTTTGGGCAAATAGAGCCACCATACTTTTTTTTTTTTAATTTGTCATAGAACAAGCTAAGAAATAAAGCACTTTGAACTGAATTGCTAGGAGATACTTCCTTGGGTCCCCAAGTTGGCTATTTTGGTTTTGAGAGTTTTGGTTTTGGTTTTCATGGTTTTAAAGATCATAACATGATATGAAGCAGTGTTTCTCAAAGTGTAGTCCATAAATCATTTGTGTCCTCTGGTGGTCTTTCAGCAAATTGTTTAGAGACTTCAGAGGAAAAAGAAATTTTAAAAAACTTCGTTCACAAATATTTAACAAATGTAAAATGTAAGATTAAATATAATTCTCACTGAGGCATATTATATTCTTAACAGTCATTAGCAACCTAAAGGTAGCCCACCCGTTGCAAGGACTCTGATGGTTAGGCCTTAGCTTCCCATCAGTTAATTGGATGCAACGTGTTTAGGTTAAATTTTTTTCACATTATTAGCATGTTACTGTTCACATTTGTTACATTTGCCTTTTTAAAAATTGTTACTATTGGGGTTTATTATTAAATTTCTAATTTTATTAAAGAAGCAATCACATAAAAGTAGTTTATGCAAATATAAAGATGTTATAAAAGTAGAGGCAGAAATACAACACCGCCATAATCATCTTTAGTGACCAGGTTTCAGAGTGAATGTAGAATGTGATTACATATGTGCCAAGACAAGGGAAAAGCAGCTAGAAGCAGCTAGATATAAAAAGTAAAAAAAGAAATCCAAAAATAAACAATGGAAAGTTTTATTTAAGAAGACTAGCAATCATTGAACCGTGCTGTGTAGTAAATTGCTTTTTATAAGACTTGGTTAAATAGTGGCATGAAGCCATCAAATCTTTGCATGTAAGTACTATGTATCTCTCTGGTTTTAAAAATGATTGTTTTCCTATAGAAATATTTTCTAGTTTTAAATTGCTGGATTTTGTCACTAAAGAAAATGGGGATATCAAAACTACAGTGGGGTAATTCAGAAGTTGTATTCCTTGTAGCAAAACCAGGTATAGGTGCAAGTCATACTTTTTCAAGGCAGCTGGTAAAACTAGCTGAAAATTAATAACAAATAATGAGTTCAAAGAGAAAGCATAAGTATTGGTAAAACTTCCCTATCATATGACAGTTGTATATGATGGAACATTAATGGCATATACTCTTTGTGGTCTAAGAGACATCGGCTTTTCAGTTGGCAAAACTATAAGGTATGAATCAGGGCTTGGTTCATGTATGACATGTACAGAGAGGAGAAGTGCTTGATGATTTTTTTGTTGTTATGGGTTTTTTGGTTTGTTTCTGTTTTTTAACAGTTCACTTGAGCACGGTTTATTTTCTAAATTTTAATATCGTATTTTTCACATTGCCCATCAGTTTTCACAGTTGCAACCTCGAAATTAAGCTCCCTCTGCATTGCCCTCTGAGCCACCAAGCCTTTTTGTTCTGTTAATCATTCAAATCCATACTAGAGGAGATTATTAGTCTGTCATTGGTATTTTTCTGAACCATGATGTACATTGGGAAAAGAGTATTGGTACTGTTGCTAATAAGGCATCATGGTTGGCTCATGTTGGTTCTGTGTTCGTTCTTCGTGGTTCTGTGTTGAAAGAAATGCAGAAATTTGCGGGTATAATCAGATGGTGGTATATGTCTTTTTGGCTTAGTCTGGGAAATTAGATTCTTCTTTTCCACACTGAAGTATGTATGCTGATTCCCAAGAGGAAATTTTCATAACTTTTAGAATGATGAAATGTAACACACATAGAGAAAGGTGTATAGAACCTAAATGTACAATGAATCATTAGAAAGTGAACACCCTTTTAACTACCATCTAAGTACAGAAATAGAACCTTGCCGACATTGAAGAAGCACCTCCTTGCCCCTGGGTATCCCTTCTCAATCACATTTCCTGTATCCCTTTTAGATTAAAAAACACTATCTTGATATGTATGATACATTTTTTTTATAAATTTATTTATTTATTTTTGGCTGCATTGGGTCTTCATTGCTGTGCGTGGGCTTTCTCTAGTTGCGACGAGCGGGGGCTACTCTTCGTTGCAGTGTGTGGGCTTCTCATTGCGGTGGCTTCTCATTGTGGGCTTCTCTTGCAGAGCATGGGCTCTAGGCATGCGGGATTCGGTAGTTGTGGCATGTGGGCTCAGTAGTTGTGGCTTGCGGGCTCTAGAGCGCAGGCTCAGTAGTTGTGGCACCTGGGCTTACTTGCTCCGTGGCATGTGGGATCTTCCCGGACCAGGGCTCGAACCCATGTCCCCTGCATTGGCAGGCAGATTCTTAACCACTGTGCCACCAGAGAAGCCCCTGTATGATAATTCTTTCCATGATATTCCTTGATTTTTATTGCTTTTGTATGTAGCCCTAAATAAAATGGCTAATATTGACTGGTTTTAAACTTTACATAAATGCATTATTTTAAAAAATTTCTTTCAATTACCAATTTGTTTGTAAGATTCAGTCAGCTTGTTGTTCATAGCTCTAGTTTAATTGTGATACAAAATTCCACAATTAAACTAGAGCTATGTACAACTTTAATTGTGATACAAAATTACATTATATTAACAACCACAATTTACTTATCCATCCTAACATCCTTATTTCCTGATGGTTGTTAAAGATGTTTTCAGCTATTGCAAAAATTGCTGCCATGAACTTTCTTTTACATGTTTCCTGACACACAGGTGAATGTCTTTCTCTAGGCATATACCCAGGAATGTAATGTTTGGTATTGTTTGGTCATAAGATATTGTTTTCTCAATATGGGTGTTTGCATAAGAACAATGCTTTTTTTAAGTGCTTGAGCCAATTTTCACTCATGTTGGCTCAAGGCATTTTGTGACCACTAATCAGTACTTGAACAGGGCAAAAAGCTGAGAAAGTAAGTATAAAATAACTATTAAGCTAATCAGAGATTATCACAGCTTCAGTATTTTCTAAAGAGGAGGAGCCCTAATAAACACCCTAGGATATTAGTGGAGAACCCTGGAAGCTTACTCCCTTAGGAATAATAGCAAACCAGAAATAGACTAATCTTTACTGAATCAAGGCATATATCTATATTCTGTATGCCTGAGAGAAGAAATCCAAACCCTCTCTGGAGGAGGTAACATCACCCAACAAAACTAAGTAATTCATACATATCATGTAGCCTTCATTCAAAAATTACCAGACATGCCAAGAAACATAACCAAATCTACAAAAATCAAGAAAAGTAGAAACACATCCAAAAATGAACAGAAGTGATCTGGTTATTGAAACTAACAGATATGAACTTTAAAATAATTGTGACTCATGTGCTCAAGAATAAGGGGGTGGGGCAGGTAGATAATTCCACAGTAAATTAAGAAACTATAAAAGTAATGAAACAGAAATTTTTATAATTAATACATTTAATAGCAGATTAGACAAATAGAAGAAATTAACGAGCTAGCAATAGGTTAGTAAAAAATATCTAGACTGAAACAAAAAGAGAGAGAGAAGAAAAGATGCTTTAAAAAGCATAGGAGATATATGGGGCACAGTGAAAAGACTGAACTTATGTGTAATTGGAGTCCAGAAACAAAAGTGAGACAGAATGGGAGGGAAACTTTTTTAAAAGATCATGGGCTAGAATTATCCAAAATTATAGAAAGGCCTACTTATTCAAGAATATCTATAAATCAAAGGCAGGGCAAAATCAGAGAACATCACACTTAGACATATCAAAATAAATCTGCTGAAAGACAAAAATAAAAATCAAATCCTAAAAGTATCCATAGAATAAAAAGATACATTATCTTCAAAGGGACATTAAACTGATGGTTGAATTTTCAGTAATGTGGTTTCTTTCTTAAGTGTTTATAAGAATTCACCAAAGGATATATCAAGGCATGAGATATTCTTTGTGAGAAAGCTTTAAATTTATATTAAATTTATTATAGACATAAGAAAAATAGATTATCTGTTCCTTCTGTCGATTTTGATAGTTAATATTTAAAAAGGAATTTGTTCATTCTAAATTTTAACATGATTACCATAACATTTAAAGTCATATACATAATGTAGAAATAAAACTGCCATTATTTGTAGACAACATGATTGTAATCATAGAAAATTATCAAAATAATCTATATATAAAGCACTGGAATTAATAAATAAATTTAGTAAGGTAATTGGCCACAAGATCATTATATAAAAATCAATTATACTAACAACAAAAAAGAATTTTTTAATGAAATTTTTAAATGATATCATTTACTCTAACAGCAAAACATAAATTATTTAGGAAAAATATATGCAGAAAGTTGTATAAGACCTCTAAAAATAAAAACCCTAGAAAACATTGCTATGAGAAATTAAAGCCTAAACAAATGGAGGCTATATCATGTTCATAGATTGGAAGACTCAAAGTTGAAGAATGTTAACTTTATAGACTCAATAAATTATAATCAGTGTACAGACAATCCAATGGAAGGAGTGGTGGAAACTGATATACTGATTTTTGAACAACTTTGGCAGAATAAGAACAAAATGAGAGTACTTATATTCCCAAATATAAAGCCGCCTTATAAAGTTAACTAAAATAGACTGGTATTGGTGTGGGAATAGACAAACAAATAGAACATAGCAGAGGAACCCGAGAGAGAACCTATGTTTAAAGTCACCAAATTCATCATTGCAATGCAGTGAGGAAAGAATGCTTTTTCTAGTAAATGGTGTTGGATCCGTTGAATATCCGTAGAGATTTTTTAAAAGAACTTTTACTTCATACTTCATATTATACATAAAATCATTTTCTAGTGGATCAAAGGTATAAATGTGAAACATAGTAGTAAAGATTCAAAAGATAATATAAGAGATCTTGGGGTGTAAAAGCAATTTTTAAAGGACACAGAGACACTAAGCATAATAGACAAGATTAATAAATTCTTCATTAAATGTAAGAACAGATACCACTAAGAAAGTGAACATACAAGCCACAGAATAGAATTATATTCACGTTAATAGGGGAAATTTTACAAGCTAACAAGGAAAAAAAACCAGAAAACAATTTTAAAAAGACAGAAGACTTGAACTGACATTTCACAAACAGGTAATAAAACATATGGGAGGGTGATCAGCATTCATTAGTTATCAGGATAAAGCACCTTAAAACTATAATGAGATATCACTACATGCTCCCTAGAATGGCTAAAATTTAGAAAAAATAGGTAAAAACCAAGTGTAGACAAGAATACAGAGCAACAGAAACTCTCATCCACTGCTAAGGAAAGGATAAACTTCTAGAATCACTTTGGAAGTCTATTTGGCAGAGTGACGCATGATCCTGTGACATGGCAATTCTATTTCTAGGTGCCAGTGGAAAAGCATACATATATGCAGCAAAAGACATGTATAAGAATGTTCATAGCAATATTATCCCACAGAGCAAAAAATGAAAAACAATCTAAAAGTTCAGTAACAATAAAATGAATAAATAAATGTTGCTGTGTTTATACAATGCAAAACAGCAAACTGCTGCTACATGCAACATGAATGAGTATCACAAATATAATGTTGAATGGTAGAGCGGAGACAAAAGAGTATGTATTCAGTCTATTTACATAAAATTGAAAATGGGCAAAACTAATATATGGTGTTAGAAGTCAACATAGTGGTTATATTTGGTAAGAAAGTCATGATTGGAAAGGCATATGAGAAAGGCTTCTGGACACTGGTAAATTTGATCTGGGTGATGGTTAACAAGTGTGTATATAAGTAAGTTTTATTGAACTATACACATATGATTTGTATATCTTATAGTATGTATGCTATACCTCACTACTAAAGTAAACAAACCAGCAAATAAATTAATCCTTTAAACAAAAGAGAAAATTCAGGGATTCTTATTATTTTATCCCTCTCCTGTCTCATCCATTCTAATTATAGGGACATTACAATTATATGTCTTATACGAAGTTTTTTCATGAGGCTCCTAAAAAAAGTTAATGAGTCTCTCCAATATAAGTCAAAGATCATGGTGGGGCAAAGAAGGAGCACTCAGAGCATGGCTAAAGGAGAGAACAGTGGAATCTCTGAGTGACGCTACCTACAGAGGGGGATGTCTCTCACACTGCATTGCATGATCCTTAATGGCAGTGACAGTAAATTATTCATCTCAGCACACCCAATGCCTGGAACATAGTAATAATTTAGCTGATATTTATTCAGGGCCTAGTCTATGCCAGGCTCTGTACTAGGTTTCTTACATGTATGAACTCAATTAATTTTCACAAAAACCTGTGAGGTAGCTATGATTTCGTCCCCAAATTAGAGTTGATAAAATTGAAGTTCACAGAAACTACCTAACTTAAAAAGTCACCCAGTTTGTGAGTGGTGGAATTTAGATGCAAGTCCAAGTCGTCAATCTTGAGACAATGCGTATAACCATTGTATCATACTTCTAAAAAAGCAGTTGGGTATACGAGTCAGTAGTCTTCTCTATCTCTGCACTGTAGGATTGAAAACTATTAAGTTTAAACTCTGGAATTCCTCCTCTGGAGGATATGAGATCCCTGAGGCAGGGATACTGTGTTATTCACTTATGGTTCTCCATTGTCTAGCACAGTGCTCAGCTCATAATAAATGATAATTTTAATAAAGATTTGTTCAGTGAGGTAGTTTGAATTGCGATGGTCCTAGGTTTACGGTAGGATCCATCCATTTCTCCACACCCGTTTGTAAGTGAAATAGAAGTTACCTCTAATAGCAAGCTTAATAAAGTAATAAGAATATTCATCGAAGAGTTCTGATACAAACTGTGGGAACTCAGTGATATCCGCTAGATCGGAAATTAACAACCAGTCCAGAAAAAAACAAAATTAGTGGAAAGAAGTGACCTAGTGATTGTTTGAGATCGTAATTAAAGATAGTTTTGTATGGCCTGTGGAGTAACAGCAAACTTTAGGATTCTGAACAAAATTTCTCCATTCTGTTACCACATTTTCCACTTTGTCATTGGAGTAATGGTTTCTTAATGCACTCTTTTTGTGTTTCCTGGACACTCTCCTTGTGTTCTGAAGATAAGCTGTCAACACAATCCCAGAGTCTTTTGGAAGGGAAGGAATGACCAGGGATACTACCTCTGCCTAGAGCTCTGCCAGGAGACACATGCCCTAAAAATGTCCCCTTTTCCACCAACTCTTTGTACTTGGAGAGGAACCAATTTTCCTTGCTGTTGGAATGCATAAGATATACAGAGATGCCTGGAGGAGGAATCTAGCATATCATCCCAGGAATATCTTGGTCTTTGGTTTGGCAAAACATCATCACTGGAGGTGGTAACAGCTGTGCAACAATTTATGGGGGTGGCATGGGGTTTGGCAGCTGCTTTTATTTTTTCCCATTCTGGAAGCTTGTTTCCTTTGAGTCACTTTTTGATTGTCATGGATTTATTTTCTGTTACATATTCATTTCAAAGATATTGGGTAATCTTTCTTTCAAGATTCATGGAAACAAAAATTCGTAGTTTTGATGAAAAAGGGTGTTTAATATCTGTCAGAACCTACATTGCTGCACGTTTTTAACGGCACATCCTTGACTCTAAAAAGTTATGTAATATTCATAATGACACATAGAAATCTCTGAATTATCAGTGTTCAATAGCTAGTCCCTTCATAAGTAAAATTTAAGTGTACTGGAAGATTCAGATTACCCTCTGCCCTGCCAGTATGATCATTTTAAATGAAACCTATGTTACTTCTTTAATATGAGGCTGTTGCAAAAAGGGGAAAATATAACTTGAAGAATTGTTTTTCTAACATTAACAAATATGGAGCATGATTTCAGGTGACATTCAAGATTTTCATCTCAGGTAGCCAACAGGACTTCAAGATAGGATATGTCCTGTCCACTTCTAGCTGTGGAGTTATTGTAGGAGAGTCATTTATTTTTTAAATAATACTTGATTCTAAGGAGCTTACTGATTTTTTTGTTTTCTGATATTCTATGTAAAAAATTCAAAATATTTTTTACCTCTCTGTAGATCTATTTATTAATACCAATTGACAAGAATAACAAATTCATGGAATTACCCTTTTTTCATGACAAATGTAGGTTTAATGTGGGAAAGGGGCTAGGAAAACCTAGCTAACAGCCCTCTCTCCCTACCACATAGTGAGTTAGGTTGAGTTTGCTTTGTGTACCCTTTCATTCTTTCTTTGAGTTACTCAGTAATAGTTAAGATTCTTTTGGTTGCAAGCAATAGAAAAGACCCTAACTTGAATTAAAAAGAACTGATTAGGGTATAAACATAAGGGATCACACAAGGGAGTGATAATAAGAAACCCCCCTTAGAAGGATATGAAGGATAAGAGAAAAGTTTGGTGAACCGGCAAGGCAAGGACAGGTGCCAGGTAATCTCAAATGGCCCATGTATCAGTAAGTAATGAAGAATGTTTAGGGAACAGCTGATTTCTGAGGCTGAGGCACTTCCAGCTCTTCACCAGTGGTTTGTGATTTGGGGGAAGAGATCTGATTGGTCCAGATTGGATTACATGTCACCCACTGCCTAGGGAAAGGCAGGAATTCTTGACTGACATACTGAATCAATCAGCTCTTGCTGTGTAGCAAGCCACTCCAAAACTCGGTGGCTTGAAATCAGACTCATTTATTTCCTCAGGCATCTGCGGACAGGCTGGGGATCAGCTGATCTAAGCTGGGCCCAGCTATGTGGCTCTGCTTAAAAATGTGGGTCAGGTGTCAAAGGTATGCTTCACGCTTGTTCCTTCTGAGGCTCAGGTGAGGGGCAGCATCTGCCGATGGGAGGCTCTTCCCATAGCAAAGGACAAGAATGCAAGCCCCACTGTGTAGGCAGAGTTGAAGCCTCTACTTACATCACATCTACTAACATCCCGTTGGCCAAAGCTAATCATGTGGCCAAGCCCAAAGCCAAGCGGTAAAAAGTACCCTCTGCTTTTTGTGGGAGTAATGGAAGAATCAACTGAAAACAGGAATAGTAGAGGAAGAAATGAAGAAAAGGAGTTAATAATTCAACTGGGGCAATTATCTAAGAATTAAAGAGATAATTACCATAAAAGAAATCAGTGTTTTTATGGAAAAAAAAAAAAAGACTCAGTAGCAAAAAGGAAATGACACCAACAAATACCTAATTGCTAAAAAGCCTTGTTCTCACCTGGCTCTTATGAACAGCAGCTTTATGTGGCTCCTCTCATCGCACTTTCGGACACTAATAAGACTCCTAGAACCAACAATATAATCTTACGGCAGGGATCTGACCTTAAGATTCAAGCAGAAGTGGTCAGATCACAGCTAAATAATGTGCCTGCTTTTAGGAGCAACCTTGCAAGTGATTGTGATTTCAATGCATTAAGATAGGAAAATCATCTAGGAGAAGGAATTGTTGCTCTGTTACTTACCATACTAGAACCTGTGAGCAACCAGGCAGCTGATAAACCCGTCGAAAGTAACAAGTCTGGCTCTCTCCTTGCCCAGCTCATCGCTAGCCACTTCTGAAGCCTGTTCTAGTGGACAGCAGTGGGTGTTACTATTCTGTGCTTTTCCTTGCCTAGGAAATGCCAGGGGAACTTGGGCATAAGACCTTAATGAATCAAAAGGCGCCCTAATGCTGGTCCTCAAATCTAGGCTGGGGTAGCTACATCAAATCATGTATTCATACTCAGGATTCTAATTAAGTATATTAGCATCGATGCCTTTGACCAATCTGTTCTTCTTTCGACACTCCAAAATTCTCCAAGTGATTCCAAGGTTTATCCAGGTTTAGAATCTACTTAGTCCAGTGCTTTATTTTGAGGATGATAAAAGTGATACTCGGAGTGAATGACAGTATGATTTTCTTTCCAGTGTCACACAGCTGGTTTGTCTATGTGTCAGAACTTGGACTTTTACCTGATCTACTGTACTGTCTCCTAATCTGAGGTGCATTCATCTACACTCTGCTGTCCCCTTCATGTGAATACCCAGAAGGTGTCATGCTGACCTGAATTTCTGGAGATTGAACACCATCCCCTCCCCATTCCCAGGCACATTAATTCCTTTCATCCTAAAGCACATGTTTTCAAATTTATGTAGATTTAGACTGAATTGTTCATGGGTTGACCTACTCCATTAGTCTTTAGTTACTAGAAGAGTAAGCTAAGACCATTTTAAAGTGAAATCTCTGAATCCTTTTGCATCATAGACACAAAGTACAAGCCTAGGGTCACTGTGGTAAGGGAGACAGCAGCAGGTCCATGGAAAAGACCTCCACAGCAAAATCATCAGCCCTCAGTGGAATGTGCATTAAAAGCCCAAAACTGGTAGTAAAAAGAAAAAGATGAAAAGCAGAGGGGAGAAGGAAGAGTGGAATGAGCGGGAGGTGAGAACAGAGGGCTTGACATCAGCCTGGGCAGCCTGTCTCTCGGCAGGTCAGCACACACAGGCTGGCATGCAGGATAAGACAGGGGTGAGAGACAGTCACCCAAAAGGAAGAAAGATGGTCTTCAGGAAAGGAAGATATGCTTAAAATTAAACACAGGGGAGGAAAAGGGTGTTTACGGTTTTCTGAGATGAAATTCAAGGCTGAAGTCATAGTTTGGCAGCCAAACCAACGAAATTTGGTTTCTTTCTGAAAGATTTATGTCTTCTAAGGTTGAAAAATATGTCTGGCTGCCAGTATTTCATAAAGCAACGTAGAGAGAAATACTACGTACTTTAGTGTTTGGCTTGGGACTTTTCACCTTAGTTTGGCAAGATATTTTTCATTTTGAAGGAGTGAGAGGGAGAACAATTCATGTCAGGTTCCTATGAAGATCTCAAAGCTCTTTGCCTAAATTATCTGGTGGTTCATAATGTTACCCTTATACGAATATTTTAAATGGTGAATTAAACTTGTTGATGTACATTAACAGAACCTCTAAAACTCATAACCTTTCTGTTGCAAAACTCTTTGCGATAACATCGCCTTCAAAGAGAAAAAAAAAGAATTGTAATCAAACCCTTCGGGAATTTCAGGAAGTAGAAGGGAGCAGCAAAGTTCAGAGCCAGCTCTGTCATTCGCTATTGGTGTGACCTTGAGAAGTTACTCAACCCCACCATGCCGCAGATTCCTTATCTGTGAACTGGAGATAATAAAAGAATCCACTTCATAGGGCTGTTGAGAGGATTAAGTGACTTAAGCCCTTAGAACAATGCTCAGCACTCAAAAAGGATTAATTGTTATTATTACATATTGTGGAATTTCTGAGATATTCCAGTTTCAAATATTCTTTTCTACTGAAATTATATATCATGGAAAAATCCTAAAAATGCCAACAAGCTACATTTTTAGATGATCTTTCCTGCTTGAAAGTGACAGAAAATTCCTTTATCAGGTTATGTGTCTTTATTTGAGGTTCAGAAAATATGATCATGTGGAGAAAGCACACAGGTATTGAAACAGTGGGGAGCGGAAAATTCCCTACAGCCTTCTCCAGCTCCAAACCATGCAGCCCCAGTGTTGTAAACCTTGAACTACCAACTCTTTGTGTATATCCATTCAGGGTTTTATGTCCCTGCTTTTTCATTCATGGGGACATTTTCCCCTGGCATAGTCATCTGCATGCTTTAGCCACAATTTCCCCCACTGCCTGTCTGCCAGCTTATCTTTCCTTCTCCTTCTGCCTTTCACTCCTTTCTTCTCCCTTTACTTCTCCCTATTATATTACTCTTTTCTTGTTTCTTTCCCATCCTTCTTTCCTTCCTTCCAGAAGTCTTTGGGTCCTTGCTGTCCTCAGACACTATGTCACTTTTTTCCCCCCAATTCCCCAAAGTTAACCTATATTCAGGTATTATCCAGACAGATGTTAATTTCTCTGCTTCATCTTCTCTTTAAGTCTTCCTTTATGCTCTCAGCGTCCTTACCATCCAACTCTGCTGCTATGCTCTGCCTCTAGTTCTTTCTCAACAATGTTCACTATTACACAGGCCACATAGACAAGTAATGTAGTTGATAGATGGAATTTGAACAAAAGGTAAGGAATCTAAGTTCTCCTTTTGGTTCTGTTATTTGCCATCCAAGTGACCTTGGGCAAGGCACTTACCAGCTGAGCTTTGGTCTCCACATATGTGCACTCTGTGCTCCGAGTACTCATGGAGGTGCTTTCAGGCTCCTATAAGACAGCATAAGTCAAGCAGTATGTTTAAGTGCCATGTGATGCTATTTCTTTAGTGTCAGTATTGCCCCATTGTTCCTGGCAGTCCAGGTGTCCTACTCACTTTCAAGTTACAAAATTGGTGGTTTCTACTTTCAACCATATTATCATTCCTATTGGTAATTATTACACCCCTGACGCCCTTTGCCCCAACCTCAACTCCTCATTCTTCCTGCACATACTGTTTATACCAATAATTTCAAATCACTGAGTTTGCCACACACGAAAATCTGCTTCTTATTCCACCACAGGGCCTTTGCATGTGCTTTTTCTTCTTCTGGAAGCATTCTTCCAACATTTCTTTACGTGGCTGACTTCTTCTTCTCATTTAAGTGTTATTTCCTTAGAGTAGTTTTTCCTAAAACCCTATCCTTAGCCCCAGCCCCATTACTTTCCATTTCATTACCCTATTTAATTTTCTTCTGAGCACTTTTCATAATCTAAAATCATCATTTACTCTATTGCCTACCTCCTAATTTCTCAGTGCTTAGCATAGCAGATTCAACACATATTTGTTAAAAGAATGAATAGTCCAAAGTCAACTAACGAAGAGGGATGGAATTGGAATTTGAACCCAGACTGTCTGACTCTAAAACCTATATGCTTCACCACTGTATTCTTTCCCTGCCTCAGCAATTGGGTTATTGGGAAGAAACAGTAAGCTAATATAGGAGACATGCTTTGTAAACTACAAGGGTTAAGTCGATATGAAATAGCAGAGTTATGGCATTCTGTCCATTGTCCTCTGCTTAGACGCCACACACATTCAGACTGTCCATTCATAAGAGGCAATGTCATTACCAATGTTAGGGGAGAAAGGTCATTGGCTACGAAGAGTCCTGCTGATATTGCTTTAAGAATTACTGGTGACATCTGTGAGAAATGTTCTCCTCTTTCACTTTCACTCTTGGCCAGTCCCTTGCTAATGCTATCCTTATCTTCTACACGACTGACCTTGCCTTCCGTGCTGCCATTAAGGGACAATTTACTTAAAATCTTCCATTCTTTCTTCATTAACCAATCTAACACCTTCTATTTTCAAGGAGATTTTAAACCTCTGTTCAATCCCCAACTATGCCATATCCCTACCGAGGGCTTAGAGTAAAAAAAAAAAAAACAAATTAGAGCTAGAATGAACAATGGGGAGTCCTAATCTTAAGGCTCCCTCTTCCATTATAAATGGAAAGAAAACAGAAGCATATAGATTAGCTCCCTGAAATCAACAAGCTAATCACACAGCTAGTTAATGGCAAAGCCAGAATGAAAACCTGGTTCCCAAGTGCTTTTTTCCTAAAACCTGTCGGGTTTGTTTGTTTAAATAGTTTTTAGGTAGAATATCATTGTATAAATTTCCAGTGTGATTATGTTTTAATGAAGAAAAAAAAAATTTACATCCAACCCAAAGTAAGTGTTTATTCTGTGGTACGTAAATAAAGTAGCAACCCATATATTTTATCTTTGTATTTGTAAAATCCCTCAAATTTCAAAAGCAAATGGTTTGTTTTGATATCAGTGGCCTAAATTAATGTCCCTTCCCTGTATTCCTTTGAACTCTTAAGCTATAATCAGTATCATTTTAAGATTTGCTAAGGTCAGAATTTCTAAAACAATCTAATACTTAGATATTTGAATAATTCTGTTGTTTCCCAAGCAAAATAGGGAGTATGCCTTTACAACCTACAAATTGCAAACGTTAAATTTTTATTTAAAGTTATGAATATTTTAGAAAACACATAGCGTCTTCATGCTTTGAAACTTTAGACTCTGCCCTGCTGGTGTCTTGCCTTACCAGGTTAAAAAACTAAAATGAAGACAATATAGTCAAAGCACAGAATATTTCATCAATTAGATCATAGAAATTAAAAACAAGGTTTGTGAAGTTTTCCTTATCTGAATACCTAAATCATTTTTCTCTTATTCAAAGAAAACAAGTGGTAGAGACTGAAAAGGAGAAAAACAAAATTCTCTGGCCTTCTAAATCTCCTTCCAAGGTGTTCTTTTCTGGCCAGGTATACCATATTAGTTTATACATACCTACCATGCTTTCCACAAGTACTCAAGATAAGAAAGTTTTGAACTTCACCAAGTTCTTTCGTTACACCAAAAATATATATATATATATATATATATATATATATATTGTTTTTTACTTTTTTCCCCATGATTTTTAATAAATGAAGCTAGTTCCTCCTCTCTGTAGAAAATAGATTATTATGTTTGAGTCATAGATCATTGCTATTAATAATACGTAATACTGTTTGGAGCATACTCACACTAGACATTTTTCAAGTTTACAGTGTCTACTTGAATTTTTCCAGAGGACATTTGTCATTTCTTTCAAGAGCAGGCCTATGGATAAAAATTTAATCAAAACTACTACAGTGATTGCTACTTGTACAGAAAATTATAAAGCTACAGGACTAAAGTCCTGATTGCCAAGTCTAAATGGGTACTGCTTCTTTGTTTAGCATTGGGTAATAATGAATACCACATTCTTAAATTTGGAGGAAATTGAAGAAAGAGAATCATTATTTGTTCAGAACCACATTTCCTAATTTTCATTTCCTCTGTTTTATTTACACAAAAATACATAATGAAAATTAATAGTAGGCACATACAGAGAACATCTAATTATGATTCAAGCATTTAAAGAAAAGTCTTATTCTAGGTTTGGGGCCTCCGATATATAATTTTTTTTTAAGTCAAGAGACCAAAAAATATTGAAAAACATTAGTGTTTTTTATGCCTCATTATGATTTCATACATACCAACCGTCAAGTGAAAAAATATTGAGATGATAGTTTCTGAGATATTCAATCTTAATATGTGAACAAGAGCTTATTGGGAGGCAGGTTAGTATGGAAATAAGTGCTCTTCTGTAAAGAAGCTTTGTTTTGAGTTTGAAACTATAAATTATGCTTTTATGTACATAATACTGTCCTATGTTCATCATCTCTAATGGACATAAGGTTAGTACATTGGTAACTATAAAGATGACCCCTCTGGGAATAGTTGGATATGTAACTGGAGAAAGTAAACATCCTTCCTTAAAAGGAAATACAGGGAGTTCAAACTAGGCAAAGAGATAAAAAAGACAGTTTTAGCCTACTATTTATTTGCTTTTGCAATAGCATTCTTTTAAAAATGAACTCAACTTTTAAGTTAGAAGGTGACTTTCTCAAATGCTGATATAAAAGTGGGTCCAAATTAGTACCCACAAAAGAAGAACTCAGCCTTCATTTGTGGTTAATTAAGTGACAGGTGATACATGATTGAAACTGGATCTTGTAACAACAAAACATATTTTCTGTTTCAAAGTAAAGCATGTAAAATTCTGCTGCTATCTCACATTGACAAAAGAGAAAGGAAGCTTTAAATCTATGACCTCTCTTTATGAGTGGTGAAAGATGACATGAGTGGGTAGATTTTGGAGGGGATAACCCACCCAAAGATGATCTGAGTGTGTTGACAGAATCTCACTAACTCGCTGCCCCGAGACCAGCAATAAACAAGGCTTCCCATGGAGCATGTATAACCACCATAAAAAAGGATTTGTTTCTTGATAGGAAATCGTCCTAAAAAGTTTCTTGTCCCAGTTTAAATATAATTTTTCAGGTTTTAAGGCCAAGTTGCTAAAATTTGTTCCCTGTGAATTTCTTTACAGCAGTAAGGAAGCTGTCTGTATCTACCATATTGAGGATGGGAGTGCCTTTGTTCTGTGGAGTTAAAAGCTGGAGAAATAGACTAAAACTTATCCTAAACTTGGGCAGCTGGAGAACCAAGCCCATTAGAGGGCAGGGACCTACAGTTCAGCTAAGCTGAAGACCTATTTGTCAAGAATATAATTAACTCAGACCAGAAATTATATCTGGGGAGAACAGCTAAATAGGAAGGAACAGGCAATGACTGTGGAGCCAGACAAGTTAGAGGTTAAATACTTGAAATCAGCAAAAAGAGAAAGGAAAATGGAAGTACCATTGCATGATAGCTGAGAGTCAAATAGAGCAGGATTCAGTCGCCAACTTTGCCTCTTTCTGCCTGTGAGACTGGACAACTATGGTAATATTATTTGCTTAAAATACTAGCTGCCTCTCTCTACTGCTTCCTTCCTTCAGAGCCTTCTCTGTAGGAGGAGTCCCTCTATACCCACTGATATCAGGGCTGGCCGTGTGACTTGCGTGGACAATAACATATAAGCAGAAATAATGAAAATCGTGTCAAGATCCGTTGCATGATTTTTTGTCATTGTTCTTTTCCCTCTGCCATAAGAAGGGCATGTTGCATTTGGGGTCTGCTCCCTCAGCCTGGATCTCAGAATAAAGAAGACTTGTGGGGAGAGGCAAAGTCATAAAGGCATACGGGTGACATCATGAGTCTGTGCTGTTAGCCACTAAAATTTGGGGTCGTTTGTCATGACAGCATAACCTGGCAAAAAATGATTTATATTGCAAATTGTATAAATCCCTTTGTGCCTCAGGTTCCTCATCTATAAAATCAGGATTAGGTTATCTTGAAGAGAACATGGGATGATATTCGGATGTTTGGTGTTTTCTTAGCAGAATCTAGCAAGTAGTGGTCATTGTTATTATTCCAGAGGCCCAGGCAGGGAATCTGCGGAAGAAGGGATCAGGAATCCAGAAGAAAGACTAGGCAGGAATTGATGAAAGCTACAAGGTCAGAGGTCTACACACCTAAATGTGGGGATTTAGCTGGAGGCATGACTAGCAGACTCCAGGTGATGGAGTGGAGGGGCAGCAAGTATGATACTTGGTAGCGAGCCAGCTGTCCACTGAGGCACATGTTTGTAAAGACTTCTGATGAAGACCAAGGTCATCTGAGAGCATAGACAGATCCAGGTTTATGTGGTGAGACAAATATGTACATGGGATAGTGGGAAGTTACTGACACAAGGTTTACATGAGGCAGATTCTTCCAAAATGAACTTATTTGTTCCCAAACAGGTTTTTTCACTCTTAGTGTTACTTGAACACATTATGGTTATGTCTAAAATTCCACAATGACAAAATTCGGAGATAGAGTTAGAGCTTTTATGAAAGCTACATCATTTATGTGTCTAAAATTAATTTAAAAAGAGAAAATGGGCTAGCAGTTCTAAACAAATTTTAAATCTGTTAACACTGAAACTTGTACACTTACAATGATAGATATAGCTGGTTTTAATGTAGTGAAGAAAAAGGATCATGTTGCTGCTGAGGCTACATTAGTCACGTGGGTTTCTTCCCATAGATTGTTTAGAGGGGAAGAGTGATCAGCTACTTTCCCTTGATATAGGACAACTGATATAGGACAACAAGCGAGGCTCACTGGGCCTAACATGTTTTAGTGGGGAGCATATACACTACCACTAGAATGGTCTTATGAAGCCAGAGGGCAAAAGCCAGAAGTCCAAACCAGTCATTTCTTGAAAGTGTTTCAGTGGTTTTCAATACTAGCCTCATTCATATTAGAATCACCTGGGACAATTAAAACTGATCTCAGTCAGTACTCTCAATTAATTAAAAAACAAAACTAAAAACAAAACTCTGGGGGTGTGAACTAGAAATCACAAATAGAAAACAAATAAAACTCCCCAGGTGATTCTAGTGTGCTTCCAGGGTAAGAAACACTAAGTGAGAGGTGGAGAGGTCCAGGGGTGAGGAGGGCCCTCAGGAGTGGGGTGGTTGAGAAACCAGGATGAATAGAGTGATAGAGAGGGGGAAGAGTACTGGTGCTCAAGCTTCAGCGTGCATAAGAATCACCTGAGCATCTTGTTAAAATGCAGATTCTGATTGAGCAAGACTGAGGTGGAGACTGAGCATTTGCCGTTCCTAACGAGCTCCCAGCCCCTGGACCACACTTGCAGTAGCAAGTAACTAGAGTAGACAAACTGTTCCAAGTGAGTCCTAGGCTACTAAAGCCTGAGTGACAATTTTGAGGCTGTATGGGCAGGCCAGGATTGGATAGAACAATGATGGCAGGTGCCAAGAAAGAATATAGTGATTCCTCATAAATGAAAGGCTGGTTGCCATGGTTTAAATTTATTCTAGGAGTTTCATCAGAGAAGAACTAGATTTGGGTTACCCTGTGGCAGATGATACACATAGAAGTAAAGATTAAACACAGATACGAGCCTTGCAGTGTGGTACAAGATAGATGCTCGATAAAGACCATTCGCTCTAAGGTAGAGTTAACGTCGAGGTAGTGTAGTAGTATTAATAGACGATCATGACAGGAACCAATTCAGAAAGGAAGATTAAATGATCTTAAATGGCATTTCCAAACACTGATGTTACTGAGGTCAATTAGTTGAGGCACCCAGCCATGTTAAAAAGAAGTATATTGAATCACATAGTAACAACATTATTTCCTTTTTAGCTTTCTTTCAATACTTCTGATTAGCTTCTGGGAAAAAAAGTTTTAGTTTGAGGTTATGTTCTTTAGTAATTCTATAATGCCTGTTAATTACCTGTTTTAACAAAAAGAGAGCAGTCTTCGAGCTCAAAATTCCAGCAGGCAAAAAAGATTATTTTTTGTTTTTGTTTTTGTTTTACAATTATATGTGTGGTTACTTTCTATTTCCAGTAATTGGTAGGGGTTTTTTTTCATTTCTGATAGTGATATTTAGTTTTCTTTCAATATAAATTTAAGTAAGTAAAGTTATTTTCCTTAAATAAAATACTAGTGACAGTACGTATAGTAGTGTGCTAATATGGCAAAAATTATGAAGGTGAAGTTTAGGAAATCTGGTGTGGGACAAACATGAAACTACATTGAAATCTATGCTGTTTACAAACTTGGGTCCGAGGAAGATATTTGCATTGATTTATTTAGCAAAAACTGCACATAGAATAGCCTTATAAAGACAAACCAAATTGAATCACCAAATAATTGCTGAAACAAGAGGGCAATTTTTAAAATTCAAAGTGTTTTCCTGATTTTACCTCCTTACTTTTTCCGCATGTAAACAGTTTTGTGGGTTCAGTTGAATATCTCAATTTACTAATGAAAAGATTCTGAAAATATAAGGACGGATTTCCAAATGTGTTTTTTCTACTTGAGGCCCTGTGTACACTCTTTTTTAAGTGGGAATTTATTTTCTTTATTATATTTTTCAAAATGGTGGTTTCTGTCTCAATTATTTTGTGTCTAGTCATCAAGCAGCATCATAGCCCCTTAATAGCCAGTTGTGATTTTGGAAATATGACTTTACCCAGTAATTTAGCAAGACAGCTACAATATTTGGTTTAGGAAAATGTACCTGGCCTTGATCAAGTTAATGCAAAAAAAATAGATCACAAATTCATGAGATAGAATAGTTCTTAAGTGAATTTCAGCTCATATTCACATTCAATTGGACTCCTTTTTTTTTAAACCTCAAAAACCACACAATTATACAGTTTCTCCAACTCCCCAGACTTTACCTTCTGCTGCAACCTGAATGTCTGTGTCTCCTCAAAATTCATATGTTGAAATCCTAATGCCCAATGTGAAGATCATGAAGGTGGACCCCTCATGAATGGGATTTCTGTCCTTATAAAAGATCCTGCGGAGATTCCTTGCCCCTTCTATGAGGTGAGGACACAGCAAGAAATTGGCAGTCTGTAACCCAGAACAGAGCCTTTACCAGAACCAAATCATGCTGGCACTCTCTTGGACTTCCAGCCTCCAGAACTGTGAGAAATAAATTTCTGTTTTTTCTAAGCCACCCAGTTTATGGTATTTTTCTTAGCAATCTGAATGAACTAAGGCACCTCGAGAGATTGGTTTCACATCAGATTCAGAAATGTACCTGGAGTATTTTGACAAGTGAATCTCCAGGCTTCCCTGCTCCCCCTGCATCCCCTCAGTGGATGCTGCTAGAGATGTGGACTAACAAGATAGGAAGTTCTCCCTTAGGGATCACCAGGATCTTAATATGTCTGAACATAGGCAGGCTGGCGGGGTAGGACCACCTGGTTTGTTTGCATGAGTCATCTTGCCTGAGGATGTTGTTGATAGGAGTGGGAAAGATCTGGAGTCAACGTGTATTAGTTTACTATTGCTGCTGTAACAAATCACCACAAATGTAGTGACTTAAAACAACAAAAAATTTATTATCTTATAGTTCTGGAGGTCAGAAGTTTAAAATGGACTAAAATCAAGGTGTTGGCAGGACTGCACTCCTTTTGGAAACTCTAGGAGACACATCCATTTCCTTGCCTTTTCCAGCCTCTAGAGGTTGCCAGTATTTCTTGGCTTATCGAACTCTCCCATATCCAAACAGCAATTATATTACTCCAACTTCTGCTTTCAACTTCACAGCTCCTTTTCTGATTCTGACTCTTCTGACTCTTTCTTCCATGTGTAATAGCCCATCCAGATAACCATGGATAATCTCCCTATTTTAAGGTCAGCTAATTAGCAACCTTAATTCCATCTACAATCTTAATTCCTCCATGCCATGAAACATAACATATTCACAGGTTCCAAGGTTACAATATAGACATTTTGGAGGGCCAAAGGAATATTTGGCCCTTTGTGTGGTAAGCAAAATATTATTTTGCTTACCACACAAAGGTAGAGAAAGGATGAGAGGAGACACAGAATTGATCTTAGAGTTTATTCCTTTCTAAGTCACCTTGAATGACCTTAGTGGTTAAATGTGATACTGGGAAGAAAGGGAATGTGTTCTGAGATGAATGGATGCAAAAGTATTACTACTTTCATTCCAGTCATTTTGGGGGAGGGGCACAGAGTGGGGAAATACATCTTGTTCCTACTTCCACAGGGAACATATTTGGAAGCCTGAAGACCTCCACAGGCTGGATTGCCATCTTTGATTCATGAATCATTGGTACCCCTACAGGGGCAGAGGAACAGCAGGGGTTGCACTATGATGGGCCTCAGAAGCAGTGACAAGATACTTAACTGGTTTTTATAAGTATTGTGACAGCTTAGCCATAGACCACAGCAGGAAGCACTAGGAAATAAAGCAAGAACATGAACTAGTTTGTTTATGAGACACTTCTGGAACCTTCCAGAAATAACTACAAGACTATTTCAGGGCGTCAAAGACAAAAAACAAAAAAACAAAAAAAGCAGGCAGAGTGAAAGCTGTAAAACAGGACTTATTATGTTAGTATGGTCCCATTTTCACAGCATCCTGGGGCATCCAGAGGAAACTTAGATTATGTTCGGGAGGTAGAGGCTCAAACAGATGGCTGGAGAAAAGAAACAGCTTTCATTCCAGCAGAGTAATGCCAGTTTGTGAATCAAGGGCCACATCTGTTTATCTGAACCTCTGATTTTGATTTTGTTTTAATTTTATTTCAGTTGACAATTTAACTCTTATCTCCCTCGCCAGATGCTTGATATACTGACTTACATCAATCTGATGGGCTTAAATTTGACAGTGGTTTCTTGACTTTTTTCAGAATTAAGGTCTTATACCTATGGTTCTGTGCCTGGAGCATTTCAAGGAGTTTGGATGTCCTGGGGGGTGCTATAGTGGCTTCCCAGATCCCTCCTTCAAAACTGAGGCATTGGGCTTCCCTGGTGGTTCAGGGGACACAGGTTCAACCCCTGGTCCGGGAAGATCCCACATGCCATCAAGCAACTAAGCCTGTGTGCCACAACTATTGACCCTGAGCTCTAGAGCCTGTGAGCCACAACTGCTGAGCCTACGTGCCGCAACTACTGGAGCCCACGCGCCTAGAGACCGTGCTCCGCAACAAGAGAAGCCACTGCAATGAGAAATCCGCGCACCGTGAGCAAGAGTTAACCCCCACTCGCCACAACTAGAGAAAGCCTGCACACAGCAACGAAGACCCACCGCAGCCAAAAATAAATAATTTAAATAAATTTAAAAAAAGAAAAAAACAGGCATTCATTTCACCAGTTTCCAGGTTGCCTGCTAGCAACCTAACAGCTGAACTCCAGTCTGTGCACAGTTCATACTTCCTCCCTGGAAGTAGCCCATGTTGAATGACGGGTCCTTGTGGAAGTACAACAGCCTGCCTACCTTGTCCCATTTTGGAAGATCTGTGGAGGGCCGTCCCAGCTTCAGAGTACCCCTTGGCATTGTTTGAGGTCTCTGTTTTGCTTCTCCCTCTGCCCAATCCTTATTTCCTCACAGATGTTGTTCCTGAGAGCATGCATTTCCTGTGCGCAAATCTCCTTCTCTGAGAGTTTGTTTTCCAGGGAACGTGAACTAAGAGAATTGGTGTGAAGATTTGTCTAAGGGGGTGGATCACGTATTGGTTGACTGGCAGTGAGAACCCATCGCTAGTCATTGATGGAGTCCTGGGAGCGCTGGCATGCAGTAGTAGTACAAATATTAAAGCTTTCACTAGTGGTGAACTGAGATGGGATATGGATATAAGGAAATGCCCTGGTGGGCTCAACATCCTCAGGCATTTGAGAGGTTCAGAGGAACTGGTAACTAAAAGGACAATGAAATTGGAAGGCTTTTGCTGAGTGCAGTTAAGAAGCTGAGAAGGACAATGAAAGACAGAGATGATTAATCATCAATTTAAAACAAAGTGTGAAAAGTTAGAGCACCTACACGGCAGCATTTAAAAAGACTCTCCTGAAGCTGGAGAGTAGAAAAGGTGAGGATTGAGCCCAGTATTTAATTACAAGGGTAGCAGACAGTGCTCTAGGGATGGTTGAATTCCCAGGCTTAGCAAGACTTCTGCACAAAGGTCAGGACCCTGGTGGAGAAGGAGTGGGAGCCTGATGCTTCAGATGGGACATCCGGGTCAGTGCACTAGGAAACCTTGAAATCCCAATACCCCTGAGTCATCTGGGCCTGCAGAAGTGGCCTATTGCTTTCTATTAAGGCCTAGCATTCTCTCCTTCAGGATATATTTCTACTTCCTTTCCTGGCCACCAGACATTGGCATCGTGGTAAGAAACAAAGACACATGAACACTAGTAGGCAGAAGATATGCTATATGAAAACCCAGGAATACCTTGGAGATATTGTGGGTTTGGGTCCAGCCACCACAATAAAGTGAATATTGCAGTAAAGTGAGTCACACAATTTTTTTGGTTTCCCAGTGCATATGAAAGTTATGTTTACACTATACTGTAGGCTATTAATAGTATGCTAGCATTATGTCTAAAAAATGTACATACCTCAATTTAAAAAATCCTTTATTGCTAAAAAATGCTAACCATCATTTGAGCTTCAGCAAGTTGGAATCTTTGTGTTGGTGGAGGGTCTTGCCTCGATGTTGATGGCTGCTGACTGATTGGGGTGGTGATTGCTGAAGGTGGGGCGGCGGTGGCAATTTCTTAGAATAAGACAACAATGGAGTTTGCCGCATCATTGACTCTTCCTTTCAGGAACAATGTCTCTGTAGAATGCAATGCTATTTGATAGCATTTTACCCATGGTAGAACTTCTTTCAAAATTGGAGTCAGTCCTCTCAAACCTTGATGCTGCTTTATCAAGTAAGTTTATGGAGTATTCTAAATCCTTTGTTGTCATTTCAACAGTCTTCACAGCATCTTCACCAGGAATAGATTCCATCTCAAGAAACTACTTTCTTTGCTCATCCGTAAGAAACAGCTCTTCATCTATTAAAATTTTATCATGAGATTACAGCAATTCAGTCACATCTTCAGACTTCACTTCTTTTTTTAATCTGTTAATGTTTTTATTTAGAATTTATTGTTTTCCAACTTTTTAGTTGTGCTAAAATATACCTAACATAAAATGTATTACCTTTACCATGTTTAAATGTAGAATTCACTGGTATTAAGTACATTCATAGTGCTGTGCAACTATAACCACTGTCCACGTCGAACAGATGCTTCATCTTGCAACACTGAAAATCTATGCCCTTAAAAAAATAATTTCTGATTACCCCGCCCCCCCCAGACCCTGGCAACGGACTTCACTTCTCATTCTAGTTCTTTTTCTATTTCCACCACATCTGCTCCACCACTTCCTCAACCGAAGTCTTGAGACCCTCAAAGTTATCCGTGAGCATTGGACTCGACTGCTCCCCAACTCCTGTTAGTGTTGATATTTGGACCTCTTTCCCTGAATCACAAATGTTCTTAAAGGCATCTAGAATGGTTAATCCTTTCCAGAAGGCTTTCAATTGACTTTGCATAGATCCATCAGAGAAATCATTATCTGTGGCAGCTATAACCTTATGAAATGTATTTCTTAAATGATAAGAGTTGAAAGTTGAAATTACTCCTTGATCCATGGGTTGCAGAATGCATGTTGTGTTAGGGCATAAAAACAACATTAAACTCATACATCTCCATAAGAGCTGTTGGGCAACAAGGTGCATTGCCAGTGAGCAGTAATATCTTGAAAGAATCTTTTTTTTTCTGAGCAGTAGTTCTCCATAGTGGGCCTGAAATATTCAGCAAACCATATTACTTAGGACTTGCTGGATCCTTTAAAGTCTTTGCTTTGAACATTGTTAAGGCAGGTACAGAACAGCCTTTAGTTTAGAACTAATGTAGCTTTAGTACTAAGACAATGCTTTTCTGTAGTCTCTACTTGACGCCTGTGTATTATGAGAACTTTCACTCTGACTGATGCCAACACAAACTATTCACAGTCCTACATGAACTCCTAGAATTGTTCTCAAATTACATATCACCCAGCACTTTTTTATGCCTTGTCCTTGACTTTTTTCCTTTAGCACTTATTACTATCTTGTAAATTACATACTTTTTGAAATTTTATTGTTATTCCTTTCTGTGTAAGCTCTGTTAGGGGAGAGGATTTTGTCTGTGTTATTCACTACTATTTAACTAGCTTTCAGAATAAAGCTTGACTCATTATAGATACTTGATAAATATTTGCTGTATTAGTGAATGATTGAATTTTCTCTTCATTAAGCATACCCTTATTATTCTCCATTTCTTGAAATCCCTGATATCTACTTTAATGCGTTATTACTGATACACAGTGGTAATGATGTTGCTCATGAAGCTTATTTCAAGCATGACTATCCCATTGTCCTCATCATTGCATGTTGCAGATTGTACATTGCACAAAACTATGTGATGACATTCATGTTTGTGGTCACCTTAGATTAGTAGTTTTATTGCTCTAATTTTCCAAGGGTTGGCAATAAATGTCTTAGGAATTAATGTGCCCATTTTAAATAGCGGTAGGGCTGTCATCAATGAGGAAACATTCATATCTTGTAAGGCCCTCAACCTCTCTTTTCCATCCCGGTGGGTTTCAAGATATTTCTTATACTTTTCTCTTGTCCTTGCTTCCTTGGATCAGCACCTGGTTGAAAAATACTGAACCAGGTTGAAAAATATTCATTTGTACATCTTCTTGATGCGATAGCTGGAAGAGGCACTCAACATGATGATTCAGTAACGAAGAGTTCCAGGTTACCGCAGAGCAGACATGTGGCCTATGCTAAGTTATCTTCTTCACGTAGCCTCCTGCCCTATAAGGTTGCTTTGCATAGACAGTGCCTGGAAAGTATGGATGTTTGTTGAGTCAGTGCACCGTAAGCCTAGGGCAGAGTTCAGTTCCTCTGATTGGGAGTGGGGGTGGGGGGGTGGCTTAATGAAAGAATCATGGATTTTGAGTCCAGAAAGACCTAGTTTCAAATCCTGGGTCTAACATCTAGCCAAGTATACGGCCTAGTCAATTTATTTAATATCTCCAAGGCTGTTTCTTCATCTGCTCTACAAAGATAAGTGCCTCACAGAATTGAGACATCTAAATGAGGTAACACATAGAATATACAGCTCTTGATAGATGAACAATAAGTGCTATTTCCCACTCACCTTACAGTGTAAGTATTCATAGGCTAAGTTACCCAACAAAAAGTTGGTAAAGTCATAGAATTATACAGTATAAGAAACTGGTCACATGTTTTTGTCCAGCTCAACATCTTTAGTGCTATAATTTTCTCTATAGTATCCACATCAATTGGCACCCAGTTTCAAGTTAAACATTCCAATGATAGGAATTCCCCCTCCCTTCTGAGGTAGGCAGCCATTGGAAAATTGTGTTGTAAAAAGAAATTGATCAGAGTAAGGAGAGCTCAACTATTGGTCCTGCCTTTGCTTCCTGTAACTTCATGGAACAGTGCTAATCCCTCATCCAAAGGATTCTTCCAGATATTTGCAGGAACCTAATTAGGATCCTTTTGAGTTATCTCTTTAACACATAGAATATTTATACTCCCTTAACCTGGGAATGGGATATAATATTGAGCCCTGTCACCATGGTGTTGTATCTCGCCAGTCTGTCTTTGGATTTCCATTATCATTTCTGTATCCCCAGTGCTCTCTTGTTATTAATTTCCCCGAAATCCCCTCTTCCCCTACACATAGGCGCCCTCTGACATTCCCATTTTAGTATCATCCCATTACAGACACATCTCTCATACTCCCCTTTATCAAAACTGACCTATATCATTTTTCATTCTCTTAAACTCTGAGGTATTAGTATTGACACTTTTATAAATATCTGTATCTTGACAATCTTCCATTTCTTACCCAAGGGAATGAGTAATCTGGAATTTTAAGGACAGTGAGAAAGCCAGTAAGGGAGGCCCTACCAGCCATGATACTTCTTGGCATCTGCATCTTGACATGGACCTCTGTGTGTTCAATTTCAATAACCTGTCTCTGGCTAATAACTATTTCCATGGGCATATCTGTGTGCTTGTGTTGAGGCACTAGCAGGCAAGAGAGAGACAAAGGTGTGTACTAAAGAAAGAGAGTTAGGCACCATGATGATTTTTGATCAAAGAGGAGATTTCAAATAGAACTGTCTAAGGATGCTCCTAAAACAAGAAACCAATAAATATATCTTTATCCCAAAGGTCTATAAATAGACATTGGCATTAAAATAACTTCCTAACTTGATCTAGTGATTGTCATCAACATTTCTTGTAAGGATTAAACTAATATAGTGTGGGTTAAATAACATTGAGCCTAAATACTTTTTAATCCCATTGATTTCCCTCATTCTTGCTTTTTGAATTTACATTTTTAAGTGACAATTAGAGGTGCATATACTTAACAGCATTTAATTTTTTTAAATATCAGGGATCCTTTGTATAATGAAATGGTGCCAAAAATAAAGAATGAAAAGAAAAGCATGTTTGGTATTTTAAAAGCTAGTGACAATATATGGCAGAGGGATGCAAGGGGTGGTAGGAGTAGTCTGAACTATTAAAGACAACGTAGGCTGTAAATGAAGAGCACAGACTGAAATAGTGAGTTGCAGTGACCCTGTGCACTCAAAACTGATTTACCAGCCTGAACAGTCTTTAGGAGCTGGAGTAGGTTGATGTTCAGTGAGTCCAAATCACAAGACTAGTATCCATGCACAGCCATACGCAAGGCAGATCAGAACTTTGTACTGTATTTCAGCACACTTTCAGCCCAGATCTCTAAGCATTTTGGAAACATTGCTTCAGTCATCTCTACAACATTCTGTTTGGGGAATTAAGTTACAAATATTATGGGGCCTGTTCTACACTTGAGAAAGCTGAATTACAGGAAGGTTAAGTAGCCTGCTAAAGGTCAGAAATTGGTAATAGAGATCAAGTGCAGACTAGAGGGGACCCAGCAGTAGTTCCCAGGATAACTCAGCAGTGTCACTACAGAATCCTTTCAGTGATTTCTCTGTGTTATTCCCCTGGGCAGCAAATTCACAAGTGCTAATAGGAAGCTTCTATGAGGCAATTGTACAGGCAGGGTCCTTTCTCTAGGGGACAGATACTATGCTGTTACTTTAGACCCTTCTCCTACATTTTCAAAGAGGCAGAATTAATGACAGAATTAGCTAACATTGGATACACCTCATCTTTAAAGTCATACACACCACCTTGCAACACAGACACCCACAGTTCAGAAGCGCTTCTTGAAGAAGTTTATTGCAATGCAAGAAAACTCTTGGGCTTTCTGAAGCCATAGCCTAGATATAGTTTCTTTTGCTTCAAAGAGGAAACTTGAGAGGGAACATTTAGAATAGCTTCACAATCAGTCCTTTCTGGGGACAAGTTTTGGCTTGAGAAACTTCAAAATGTCCTCATTCTGTCGTTATCTTCATCTCCATGGAAATCTCTAGAGCTTCATATGAAGGAGATTGAGGCATTTTTGTGGTTTCTCATACTTCAGCTTTCTTACTAACTGGCAGTCCAATGGGTTCACAAGAAGCGGAGGAAATGGAAAGGAAAGTTGGAATTATGCAGTTATTCCCTTGGGTGAGGCTCATACCTGTAGCAAGTTTAAGACTTTTCAAGTCTCTTTGCAAGGGTGAAAAGAAGATTAGAATTATCTGCAGGTTTCTGATCCAGTAATTTGCAAAGTAGGTGACACTGTTTTCCAAGATTTTAAACTTTTGATATTAGCCAAATTTTAGATGTGTCTTTATAGTTTTCTGAGTAATATTGGCAAATCATAAAGTTCTTTCCAAAGATGAGAAATACTGTATTTCCTTAACCACTCAAGAATGTGTATTTTCTTTGAACACATTGCTACCTTGAATGTTTACAGTATTATGCATATAATAAAATCAGGGGGGACCTTCAAGATGGCAGAGGAGTAAGACGTGGAGATCACCTTCCTCCCCACAAATACATCAGAAATGCATCTAACATGTGGAACTCCTACAGAACACTTACTGAACGCTGGCAGACCTCAGACTTCCCAAAAGACAAGAAGATCCCCACATACCTAGGTAGGGCAAAAGAGAAAAGGAAAAACAGAGACAAAAGAATAGGGACGGGACCTGTACCTCTGGGAGGGAGCTGTGAAGGAGGAAACGTTTCCACACACTAGGAAGCCCCTTCGCGGGCGGGGACTTCGGAGGGCGGAGCGGGGGAAGCTTCGGAGCCACGGAGGAAAGCGCAGCAACAGGGGTACAGAGGGCAAAGCGGAGAGATTCCCACACAGAGGATCGGTGCCGACCAGCACTCACCAGCCCGAGAGGCTTGTCTGCTCACCCGCCAGGGCAGGTGGGGGCTGGGAGCTGAGGCTTGGGCTTCGGAGGTCAGATCCCAGGGAGAGGACTGGGGTTGCCTGCGTGAACACAGCCTGAAGGGGGCTAGTGCGCCACACCTAGTGGGAGGGAGTCCGGGAGAAAGTGTGGACCTGCCTAAGAGGCAAGAAACCATTGTTTCGGGCTGCGCAAGGACAGGGGATTCAGAGCACCGCCTAAATGAGCTCCAGAGACAGGCGCAAGCCGCGGCTATCAGCTCGGACCACAGAGACAGGCATGAAACACTAACACTAATGCTGCAGCCACCAAGAATCCTGTGTGCAAGCACAGGTCACTATCCACCTGCCTCAGGAGCCTGTGCAGCCCACCACTGCCAGGGTCCCGTGATCCAGGCACAACTTCCCTGGGAGAACACACGGCACGCCTCAGGCTGTTGCAACATCACGCCAGCCCCCGCCGCTGCAGGCTTGCCCCGCATTCTAGTTATAACTACCGTACACCCCCTTCCTCTCAGCCTGAGTGAGCAGGAGCCCCTTAATCAGCCACTGCTTTAACCCCCTCCTGTCTGGGCGGGAGCAGATGCCTGAGGGCGACCTACACGCAGAGGTGGGGCCCAAACCAGAGCTGAACCCCAGGAGCTGTGCGAACAAAGAAGAGGAAGGGAAACCTCTCCCAGCAGCCTGAGGAGCAGCGGATTAAACCCCCACAGTCAACTTGATGCACCCTGCATCGGTGGAACACTTGAATAGACAGTGAATCGTCCCAAAATTGTGGTGGTGGGCTTTGGGAGCAACTGTAGAGTTGGGGTTTGCTGTCTGTGACTGATTTGTTTCTGATTTTTATGTTTATCTTAGTTTAGTATTTAGCACTTGTTGTCATTGCTGGATTTGTTTATTGGTTTGCTTGCACTCTTCTCTTTTTTTAATATTATTATTTAATTTAATAAATTTTTTCTTTTTTAAAATTTATTATTATTTTCTTCTTTCTTTTTTTTTCTCCCTTTTCTTCTGAGCTGTGCAGCTGACAGGGACTTGGTGCTCCGGCCTGGTGTCAGGCCTGAGCCTCTGAGGTGAGGGAGGCAAGTTCAGGACATTAGACCAACAGAGACCTCCCGGCCCCAAGTAATATCAATCAGCCAAAGTTCTCTCAGATACCTCCGTCTCAATGCTAAGACCCAGCTCCACCCAATGGCCGGCAAAATCCACTGCTGGATGCCCCATGCCAAACAACTAGCAAGACAGGAACACAACCCCACCCATTAGCAGAGAGGCTGCCTAAAATCATACTAAGTTCACAGACATCCCAAAACACACCACCGGATGTGGCCCTGCCCACAAGAAAGACAAGATCCAGCCCCACCCAGCAGAACACAGGCACCAGTCACCTCCATCAGGAAGCCTACACAAGCGACTGAACCAACCTCACCAGAAACAATGGGAACTATGAACCTTCAGCCTGCAAAAAGGAAATCCCAAACACAGTAAGTTAACAAAATGAGAAGACAGAGAAATATGCAGCAGATGAAGTAGCAAGTAAAACCCACCAAACCAAACAAATGAGGAGAAAATAGGCAGTCTACCTGAAAAAGAATTCAGAGTAATGATAGTAAAGATGATCCAAAATCTTGGAAATAGAATGGAGAAAATACAAGAAGTATTTAAAAAGGACCTAGAAGAACTAAAGAGCAAGCAAACAATGATGAACAACACAAAAAAGGAAATTAAAAATTCTCTAGAAGGAATCAATACCAGAATAACTGAGGCAGAAAACGGATAAGTGACCTGGAAGATAAAATAGTGGAAATAACTACCACAGAGCAGAATAAAGAAAAAAGAATGAAAAGAATTGAGGACAGTCTCAGAGACCTCTGGGACAACATTAAACACACCAACACTCGAATTATAGGGGTCACAGAAGAAGAAGAGAAAAAGAAAGGGGCTGAGAAAATATTTGAAGTGATTATAGTTGAAAACTTCCCTAACATGGGAAAGGAAATAATCAGTCAAGTCCAGGAAGCACAGAGAGTCCCATACAGGATAAATCCAAGAAGAAACATGTCAAGACACATATTAATCAAACTACCAAAAATTAAATACAAAGAAAAAATATTAAAAGCAGCAAGGGAAAAGCAACAAAAAACATACAAGGGAATCCCCATAAGGTTAACAGCTGATCTTTCAGCAGAAACTCTGCAAGCCAGAAGGGTGTGACAGGACATATTTAAAGTGATGAAAGGGAAAAACCTACAACTAAGATTACTCTACCCAGCAAGGATCTCATTCAGATTCGATGGAGAAATTAAAACCTTTACAGACAAGCAAAGGTTAAGAGAATTCACCACCACCAAAGCAGCTTTACAGCAAATGCTAAAGGAACTTCTCTAGACAGGAAACACAAGAAAAGGAAAAGCCATACAAAGACAAACCCAAAACAATTAAGAAAATGGTAATAGGAACATACATATCAATAATTCCCTTAAATGTAACTGGATTAAATGTTTCAACCCAAAGACATAGACTGGCTGAATGGACACAGAAACCAGACCCATATACACGCTGTCTCCAAGAGACCCACTTCAGACCTGGGGACACATACAGACTGAAAATGAGGGGATGGAAAAAGATATTCCATGCAAATGGAAATCAAAACAAAGCTGAAGTAGAAATTCTCATCTCAGACAAAATAGACTTTAAAATAAAGACTATTACAAGAGACAAACAAGGACACCACATAATGATCAAGGAATCAATCCAAAAAGAAGATATAACTATTGTAAATATGTATGCACCCAACATAGGAGCACCTCAATACATAAGGCAAATGCTAACAGCCATAAAAGGGGAAATTGCCAGTAACACAATCATAGTAGGGGACTTTAACACCCCACTTTCACCAATGGACAGATCATCCAAAATGAAAATAAATAAGGAAACACAAGCTTTAAATGACACATTAAACAAGATGGACTTAATTGATATTTATAGGACATTCCATCCAACAAACAACAGAATACACTTTCTTCTCAAGTGCTCATGGAACATTCTCCAGGATAGACCATATCTTGGGTCATAAATTAAACCTTGGTAAATTCAAGAAAATTGAAATCGTATCAGGTATCTTTTCCGACCACAATGCTATGAGACTATATATCAGTTTCAGGAAAAAACTGCAAACACTACAAACACATGGAGGCTAAACAATATGCTACTAAATAACCAAGATATCACTGAAGAAATCAAAGAGGAAATCAAAAAATACCTAAAAGCAAATGACAGTGAAAACATGATGACCCAAAACCTATTGGATGCAGCGAAGGCAGTTCTAAGAGGGAGTGTATAGCAATACAATCCTACCTCAAGAAACAATAAAAAACTCAAATAAACAGCCTAACCTTACACCTAAAGCAATTAGAGAAAGAAGAACCAAAAAAACCCAAAGTTAGCAGAAGGAAAGAAATCATAAAAATCAGATCACAAGTAAATAAAAAAGAAATGAAGGAAACAGTAGCAAAGATCAATAAAATTAAAATCTTGTTGTTTGAGAAGATAAACAAAATTGTTAAACCAGTAGCCAGACTCATCAAGAAAAAAAGGGAGAAGACTCAAATCAACAGAATTAGAAATTAAAAAGGAGAAGTAACAACTGATACTGCAGAAATACTAAGGATCACGAGAGATTACTACAGGCAACTATATGCCAATAAAATGGACAACCTGGAGGAAATAGACAAATTCTTAGAAAAGCGCAACCTTCCAAGACTGAACCAGGAAGAAATAGAAAATATGAACAGACCAGTCACAAGCACTGAAATTCAGACCGTGATTAAAAATCTTCCAACAAACAAAAGCCCAGGACCAGATGGCTTCCCAGGTGAATTCTATCAAATATTTAATGAAGAGCTAACACCTATCCTTCTCAAACTCTTCCAAATATAGCAGAGGGAGGAACACTCCCAAACTCATTCTACAAGGCCACCGTCACCCTGATACCAAAACCACACAAAGATGTCACAAAAAAAGAAAACTACAGGCCAATATCACTCATGAACATAGATGCAAATATCGTCAACAAAATACTAGAAAACAGAATCCAACAGCACATTAAAAGGATCATACACAATGATCAAGTGGGGTTTATCCCAGGAATGCAAGAATTCTTCAGTATATGCAAATCAATCAATGTGATACACCATATTAACAAATTGAAGGATAAAAACCATATGATTATCTCAATAGATGCAGAAAAAGCTTTCAACAAAATGCAACACCTATTTATGATAAAAACCCTCCAAAAAGTAGGCATAGAGGGAACTTACCTCAACGTAATAAAGGCCATATATGACAACCCCACAGCCAACATCATTCTCAATGGTGAAAAACTTAAACCATTTCCTCTAAGATCAGGAATAAAACAAGGTTGCACACTCTCACCACTCTTATTCAACATAGTTTTGGAAGTTTTAGCCAAGGCAATCAGAGAAGAAAAAGAAATAAAGGGAATCCAAATTAGAAAAGAAGAAGTAAAACTGTCACTGTTTGCAGATGACATGATACTATACATAGAGAATCCTAAAGATGTTAACAGAAAACTACTAGAGCTAATCAATGAATTTGGTAGAGTAGAAAGATACAAAATTAATGCACAGAAATCTCTTTCATTCCTATACACTAATGATGAAAACCCTGAAAGAGAAATTCAGGAAACACTCCCATTTACCACTGCAACAAAAAGAATAAAATACCTAGGAATAAACCTACCTAAGGAGACAAAACATCTGTATGCAGAAAACTATAAGACACTGATGAAAGAAATTAAAGATGAGACAAATAGATAGAGAGATATACCATGTTCTTGGGTTGCAAGAATCAACATTGTGAAAATGACTATACTACCCAAAGCAATCTACAGATTCACTGCAATCCCTATCAAACTACCAATGGCATTTTTCACAGAACTAGAACAAAAAATTTCACAATTTGTATGGAAACACAAAAGACTCCAAATAGCCAAAGCAATCTTGAGAAAGAAAAACAGAGCTGGATTAATCAGTCTACCTGACTTCAGACTATACTACAAAGCTACAGTAATCAAGACAGTATGGTACTGGCACAAAAACAGAAATATAGATCAATGGAACAAGATAGAAGGCCCAGAGATAAACCCACGCACATATGGTCACGTTATCTTTGATAAAGGAGGCAAGACTATGCAATGGAGAAAAGAGCCTCTTCAATAAGTGGTGCTGGGAAAATTGGACAGCTACATGTAAAAGAATGAAATTAGAACACTTCCCAACACCATACAGAAATATAAACTCAAAATGGATTAAAGAACTAAATGTAAGGCCAGACACTATGAAACTCTTTGATGAAAACATAGGCAGAACCCTCTATGACATAAATCACAGCAAGATCTTTTTTGACCCACGTCCTAGAGAAATGAAAATAAAAACAAACAAATGGGACCTAATGAAACTTAAAAGCTTTTGCACAGCAAAGGAAACCATAAACAAGACGAAAAGACAACCCTCAGAATGGGAGATAATACTTGCAAATGAAGCAACTGACAAAGGATTAATCTCCAAATGTACAAGCAGCTCATGCAGCTCAATACCAAAAAAACAAACAGCCCAGTCCAAAAATGGGAGGACAACCTAAATAGACATTTCTCCAAAGCAGATATACAGATTGGCAACAAAGACATGAAAGGATGCTCAGTATCACTAATCATTAGAGAAATGCAAGTCAAAACTACAATGAGGTATCACCTCACACCAGTCAGAATGGCCATCATCAAAAAATCTACAAACAGTAAATGCTGGAGAAGGTGTGGAGAAAAGTAAACCTTCTTGCACTGTTGGTGGGAATGTAAATTGATACAGGCACTGTGGAGAACAGTATGGTGGTTCCTTAATAGACTAAAAAATAGAACGACCATATGACCCAGCAATCCCACTACTGGGCATATACCCTGAGAAAACCATAATTCAGAAAGAGTCATGTACCACAATGTTCATTGCAGCTCTATTTACAATAGCCTTGACATGGAAGCAATCTAAGTGTCCTTCGACAGATGAATGGATAAAGAAGATGTGGCACATACATACAATGGAATATGACTCAGCCATAAAAAGAAACATAATTAAGTTATTTGTAGTGAGGTGGATGGTCCTAGAGTCTGTCATACAGAGTGAAGTAAGTCAGAAAGAGAAAAACAAATACCACATGCTAACACATATATGTGGAATCTAAAGAAAATAGATGATTCTCAAGAACGTAGGGGCAGGACAGGAATAAAGACACAGACCTAGATAATGGACTTGAGAACACAGGGAAGGGTAAGGGTAAGCTGGGATGAAGTGAGAGAGTAAGAGAGTAACATGGACGTATATACACTACCAAATGTAAAATAGATAGCTAGTGGGAAGCAGCCGCATAGCACATGGAGATCAGCTCAATGCTTTGTGACCACCTAGAGGGGTGGGATAGGGAAGGTAGGAGGGAGGCGCAAGAGGGAGGGGATATGGGGGTATATGTATATGTGTAGCTGATTCACTTTGTTATACAGCAGAAACTAACACAACATTGTAAAGCAATTATTCTCCAATAAAGTTGTTTAAAACTAAATAAATAAAAAATAAAAGTTCCAGATCTGGAGGGGGAAAAAAAAGTAGAAAATACCTGACTGGCTGTGGCCACATAGTCAAGCTTGTTTGGGGTGAGAAGAAACAGTGAAATTAGTGTCCAGAGCTGGCGTGGCATTTGGGAGTTGGCTGACTGATACACTGCGTTTCTAGTCAGTTCGAGTATTTACAGGGACATGAAAATTACCTAAATTTCAGTTTGCTGAGGTAGCACTCTAGGTAGGAGAGGCTTCGCCTCAGACCTAGAAAATTATATTAACAATACAAATAAAACTAAAACTACTTTCAGGATAAAAAAAAGAAAATCAACAACAATTACTATTACTATTTATTAAGCAACATACTAAACTGTACAAAATATATATATATATACACATATATGTATATAAATTATATATGTGTATGTAAAATATATATGTATATAAGTTCCATATATAAAGCATATATGCATACATACATGCACATACACACATATGAAATCTTACTTAATAGTTCTAACAATGCTTCATTTTAATTACTATTATTTTTATTTTACCTATGAAGAAAAGGAGACTCTAAGAGACTCATGGTCTCACAGCTATACATTGCTGACAGAATTGTCTGAATGAAAGCATGAGGTTAAATTTAAAACAAACAAACGAAAAAAGATGCAAGTTTTTGTCTATGTACTCCCTCACACAATCTGGAGAGAGAAAAGCACTAGGAAAGAAAAATCATTATCTAACTGCGCTGTCAGATTATCTGGTTGGCTAGAACTGTTAGGCCCAATTTTCTGATGAAGACTCTGAGGCCCACAAGAATGCATATTGCTGCCTATGAATTGTTTAAAATCAACCCGGTGTTGAATAGCAGCATCAGGACTGTGGGAATCTGCTCATTATGTGCCTTTCTTTATCACTTAAATTCACGGAGGGAAAATCATGTCATTGAGGTCGTAATCCCGTAATCAGTGTAGAATTTTCTTAGAATGTGACATTTGTACTCCAATAATAAGATAGTATAAAACTCTCCATGTCGATATACACAAGTAGTAGGCCTGAGAAGTGCGAAAATACCCATGGAAAACATAGCAATAGAATCATGATTGATGAGTCAGAAGTGTTAAAACATTTAAACAGTAGCATTAAGCTTCGCAGAGTTCAGAAAACATTTTCTGCCTCCTCAATCCTTAAGGCTTTGGAAATTGGGGGTTTGAATGACTTCTTGAGTCAAAATGTGGTTCCTCTAATCCTCCAGATTCCATTACAAATTCAGAGTCATCTTACGCTGGAACTCTTCATTTCCTTGACAGGCCAGTCTGTCTCCCCTGTGTCCACTCATCTGTAGATGGGCTGGTAGAGCCACTGAATATCTCCCTACATATTAAGCAGTAGGTAGGTAGGTAAAGTAAGTAGGTAGATAGATGATCGATAGACTGATAGATTGATAGATAGGTGGATTGATAGCTTGGTAGATCGATAGATAGATCACACCTCACATTTCTGGATCTAATATTGAGTTGCTGTAACTTTTTTTTTTTTTTTTTTTTTTTTTTACCCCAGTAGACTCAACAGCTAATGCATTTTCTCACTGTGTGCCTTGGTCCTCTCACAGCAAGCCTTTCATAGCGAGGTTTCAGAAATCCCAATTTACCACCATTTGGATTATCTGCATTTCACCTGGCTTCTCCACTCAGATGCATTTTTAGGCCAAGAACCCAGCAGTGTTATTCTTTTAATTTTATATGCCCACAGAGCTGAAACATTTGAAGTGCAAGCGTGGGACCGTGTACTTTTCAATTAGATGTTGGCACATACAGACACTCACAGATACTAACTGGCACAGACCAAACTACCATTCACTTAACTTAATGGATATACTCTAATGGCATGGCCAATGGTAGAGCAATATTCAAGCCTTGAGAAATGTAGAAGCAGTGGAAATTATAGTCCACAGCATGACAAGAAGGCCTTTAGAAAGGCTTTGCACCATTAGCTTATTTCAGAAATGAAGAATGCCAATCGGATTAATCTGCCAGATCTTGGCAGGACATTGATACCAATTGCCTTTTGTCACTATTTATTTACCTCTTTGTTTCCTTAGCTATGGAGGAGCAGGTGCTTCTTATAGGAGTCAATGAGTATTTGTACTAAAGCCTTTTTACTTGAGAAAGCACAGGGCGGTGAGTCCTGCTTCCCTCTTTTCCTCTTGAACCCTATGAATTTTCAAACTTCAAGTCCTTTTTTTCACACATAAAGTTTCTCATTAAATATGCTAGGTCTTTGCTCAGATTGAGATTTCTTTGGGTCTTATAACTACAAATCAAAATTTCATCTATTGGGATTATTATTTGCAAATTTCTAGTAGTCATTTTTATAGTCTATGACTATGGGTGTTATTGTTCCCTTTCCATCTTATAATTTCAACTAAATCGAGCAATGAAAATTTTATAGTGCATCCCTAATTGTGCACCAGACTGGAACTGTTCATACAAATTCCAAGCAATTATAAGGCTTTCTGGGAAACATTGGCAGCAAACACTGGATTAAATGTTTATAACAGCAAGCCAGATGGGAAACAGAGATAAGGAAAATCTCATGGAAACTGATTTTTTTCCCGAACCACAACACTATTTTAAATTAACCTAGCCATGGGGAAGCATTTTCACATTGTTGACCAGTAAAGAGGTTTTGGTAAGTAATAGCAGTTAAATTGTCAGAATAGTTTTACAGAGCCATAACCCTTTGTGTCAACTGTGACTGATGTTACAGAAAGAACCCATATAGACAGAGTTGATGAATGAGACTCCAAAGATATATTAGAGAATGCAGATTTTGAAAGTGGATGCTTTAAAGTTAAAAATGTGCTTTATATTATACTGAAGGTTGAAAAAATCATGTGGAAATATTTAGCTGTACTTGAAAATGTTCGACATGGAGACTGTGGTGCACATATAGTCACCTTACTCATGCTAAAAATACTTTCACTGCTTGATCAGAGTTAAGGCTGCCATTTCTACAGATAAAAATCTTTCTCTTAATGGAATTGGGCAATAAGTGTCTCACACCCATTTGAGCTCATGCTTGCTTCTCTAATGTGATTTAAATGATCTGAAAGTTACCGAGGTAGATTTATAGGGAAGGTAATAACACTGAAGTTTCAAGTTCCCTCACTCACATGGGCACCTAGGTGCTAGGGCACCTGGAAAGTTTCCTAGCAATATGTTCACATTGTCATATGTTTTTAAAAGTTTGTGAGGGAAGATATTGTAATTGTAGTTGGTTAAGACTACTGTCTCTTTCCACTCTGATTTTCCTCCCCTCACTTCCCCCTTGTTGAGTGGCATTGGAGTAGCCATGAGCATATCTGAATTACGGCTAAGTGAAAGTTAAATCTGAGAGACATTTACTGGGTTTAGTTGGATATATTTATGTGAGATATGGTCAGCTCCATGTATAGTTAAGTTAATGCTACTGTCCAAGCTTAGAAATGGCTTCTTGGACCAGTCTGCTACCCACTATGTCTAGCCACTTGTCATGGAATCATGAAGGTACAGGCCAGAAGCACTTTTAATATGTTTTAGCATGCCTGACATGCCTAGTGAAGGAGAAAAAGGGTTTAAAATGCATGCAGCAAGGAGCTAGTCTTTGGAACATTTTTCCAGTCAACAAATGTGTAAGGTATTCAGACTTTAAAACATGACTACAATGACTTTTTAAGAACTCTGAGTTATATTTTCCAGGAATTGGAAAAAGAACACGAACATTAGCAAACTGCAAATTTATTCAAAAGGTTGGCCAGGCCCAAAGACAACCCTTTAACTGCTAGTTGGAAAGATGTCTTAGAGTATTTAAGTGGAACAGATGAGAGATTACAGACTTATGATTTGGACATACATACATGTATGTATGTTTTCTTTTGCCACCTTTAATTTTATTTCTTATGGGGTTAAGAGAATATTAATATAAAATTAATGGAATGTGAAATGTAAGAGATAAAAATGAGCAATGTAATCAATAGAAATTATTCTTATCTTAAGAAGGGAATTTGACAAAAATTTTCATATTATACCAAAAGCAGGAATTTGTTAAGTTGAAGAGGTACATTTTGAGTAGAAGAAATGTCAGACCCTGGGATTATTGTGAATCTGCTAACGAATCATATGAATGCATTTGGGGAAACACTTAAATTTCTTGCTGTATTAATTAGCTTTTGCTGTATAGCAAACTTCCCCTAAACTTAAACTTCCCCTAAACTTAAACTAACAGATCTGGTCCATGGCTTGTTTTTGTATGTCCCACAAACTGAGAATGATTTTTACATCTTTAAAGAGATGTAGAAAAAAAGGAAGAAGAAGAAATGCAACAGAGACTACAAGTGGCCTCCAAAGCCTAAAATATTTACTATCTGGTCCTTCACAGAAAATTTTGCCAACCTCTGGCTTAAAACAACAATTTATTTTGCTCACTCTTCTCTGAGCTGGTGATTTGATCTGGGTTCAGTTGGGCAGTTCTGCTGGTCTTGGCTGATCTCATTCATGTGTCTGCTGGTGGGTCACCTGAAGCTTAGTGATCTGGTATGTTCTCCCTTAAAGGTTTGGCAGTTGGCTGGCAGTCAACTGGGATGACTGGGCCACAGCCTCTCATTATTTAGCAGACAAATCAGGGCTTGTTCTCAGGATGGTAGCTGCAGCAACAACAGCAAGCAGAGACAAGCCCCAATCCAAGTGCTTTTTAAGAGCCAGCTTGCAGCACGTTTGGTAATGTTTCATTAAAATAAGTCACGTGGCTAAGTCTAGCATTATTGTAGGGGGCTGCTACCAAAAGGTATGGATGAGGGAAAGGGAAAAAATTGTGACCGTCTTTACAATCCTTCATACTTGCTGATTTAACATGAAATAATGACAATAATAAAGAAAACATAAAACTAATAACATGCCATTACTATGAAGACTTTGGTGACGAACTCTTAAATAAGTGATGATAACTCAATGACTGTTTAAGATTAGTCACTACAGAAGGAAATTTTAAATGCCCTGAAATCTTTCTGTTCATATATAAAAGAAATTTGATAGATATTTTCCCGAATTGACAACAATCCTGAAATTTTACATGGTATTATCAATAACAAGGTGTGAATATGAATGTATCTTTGCTAAACTATCAATAATAAACAAACTTGATTAATTATGCTAATAGAAGAAACTCAATTATCTTTATATTCTTTTTATTGAAATGATATTATAAAATCATTGTCACATGAATTTGCAGTGAAAGCGTATACAGCCAAAAACTGTAGGAGAGAAGTGTTATAGAGGAGTGCCAGGCATTTTATTTAAAAAGCATATTTTTCTGGATTTTGTGAGGTGGGTGGTATTTTCAGCTTTTTAAAATTTGTAATTTGTTGTTTTCTCTTCTTATTCTAAAACATGGTTACTTTCTTACCTAATTTTAGATATATACTTTTTTATTCTTTTCCTTCTACAGGACTTCTAAAACATCCTAAGTTTCAGGTCCCATGAAACCTAGATCTACCTACGAAAGGACCAGTAAGCGCTCCTGCTCTGGAGATCTAGGCCTGGGCAGGAGAGCGGCTGGCACAGAGAAAGAAGGGGGGTGCCAGCTTCTAATGTGGGAGTGGTGGGGTCAGGAATTTGGAATCCTGAATCTTCCTGTGGGCTCCAAGTTTGATTTAAAACCCTTTAGTAATTCTTTCTGCTCACAATTAAATGATATGCAATCTATCAATTTGAGGATGATCAAAACCCCATAGTTTTTGAAGACTGCATAGCTGCTATATTGAATACATGCTCACCTTTGACACCCTCATTCCTATTTCCCTGGCAATTTGTCCCCTCCCCGGAGAGGGTATTCAGATAATATCAGAAGGGGGTTTCATTTGACAAGTGGAGGAAGAGCCTCTGAGAGATCAAGTAATTTTGTCTGTACATTGGGGAAGCTAGGATTGCAAACAGGTACCATTGACAGGTACCATTGACAGGTACTATTGACAGGTACCATTCTTTTCCCATCACCTCCCTTGGCCTTCATCCTTCCAACATACAGGGCGTGCCTCTCTAAACTGATGAAAAATATGTCTTATGTGAGAAATGAAGCTTCATCATATGCTAATCATCATCCATAAACGCCTTCTATACGCAAAGCCCTATGTTATGCACCAGAAATCTTGAGGAAACATGAAAACTAAAAACTACATGTTATAAGGAATCATATGCTAAGTATCTAATAAGTGATAGATAAGCTTCCATATGTGAAGATGCAGGTAGATGGCTTTGAAGGGAATATATGGCATATATCAAGTGAAGATGTGTTGGTCAGGGCAGCTCCGAAAGGAAGAAGGAATGGTGAGCAATGACTGGGTTTATTCCAGGGATATAGCTTTATTTAATTTACTGCATGATACTTCTCACAAAGCATAGAGTTGCAGATCCCAAAAAGGCTCTTAGAAAGTCATCTAATACAGAATCCCCACCATTTACACCAAAGGTACTTGATTTTCTCCACGCCCCCCCCCCACCAACCTGACTTGCCCAGGATCCCCTAGCCAATCACAGAGTCAAAGTTTTTAATTGTGTTTCCTCAGCACTCTTTTGACCAAACTGTCAGAACCAACCATAGTATTATTACTTGAAACCAATAGCTATTCTGTAATAGCTATTTTGTAAAGCTGTCTCTATGTTAATTCAGACCCTTAAAGTTACCTCTGGCATTCGCTTTGCTGTGCCCTCATATTTTTCAGATTTTATTCCAAGGTTGAAGTCTCTAATCCTTATTCTTCTTTTCTACTTTTTTGTCTATTTTCATTTCCCCTTTGTATTGTTGAGGTATCTTAGAGATAGTAATTGCTCACAGAATATAATTCTTTTAAGAAGTTAGATTCTTCCCATTCCAAAAACAGTTTGAAGGAACTATTAAGGAAGCTAGATGAGAAGACCTTTTATATTTTGAGACAGCCCTTGGTAAAAGCAAGCAAATTCCATGTACCCTATCTCTTTTATAAGTGTCTAGAATATGTTAGAAACTTAACATGTATTTGATAATAAGAATCATGGGATCTCTAACCATTGACTCCACACTGCCCTTATAGCTACTAGTTATCACTAGTCTTATATGCCAAATGACTAGATTTTGATCCTGGGTGGATAAAAATGAGGTTGGGATGAGCTATTTCAAAGTGGCTTAAAGGACAGTTCACAATGCACCTAGGAAAAAGTAATAATAATAGGTTAAACATGTATAGCAATGTAACATTTTGTCTTTTAAAAAATTATCTCAAATAATCATTTTAAGAACTCAAAGTAAGTAGAATAGTGATTATTACCATTTCACAGTTGAAGAAATTAAGGTACAGAGTCATCAAATGATGAGCTCAAGGTTACATACCACAGTAAGGACACAACTGAGATCAAGCCCCAGATGCTGACTGAGTCCCATGGCTTTTCCCCTTCCTTATACCATACATCTTTCCCCAACTATGTATCACCATCCCAATACCCTCTCCCACATCTACCCCAGATAAAAAGAAGTAATATCCCTGGTACAATGAGTGGTCTAGTGCCTCTTTACAATAACTAGACAATGACAACAAAGTTTGCTTCTACATCAGAGGATTTTGTGAGTAAATAATACAAAGCTGTGAGAAACCTTTAAGTCAACCTAAACGTTTCCCCAATGCTCGAAGGATGAAATGGACAAGCGTTGCTCCACAGTACCTGCAACCATTTTCTTTTACCATGAAGTTCATATACTTGGGATCAAAGAGCAAATGCCTGTGAACTCAAGACATAGACTATAATTGTAATGATTAAAAACATGTATCCAAAAACTGAAACCTAACTATTAATCTATTATATTTATTAGCTTCTTGGTTAATATGTCCAGAGGCTAATGACAGTGGTAACTCAAAGCTAGCAAACAATAATTTATTTTATTTTACATTTCTAGATCAATCAGCAAAATCATACTTATTAAAAACACTACACCACTTTAACCTTCAGTTACCTCTCACATCTAGTTTGCCCAGAGTCATTATGTCATCTGACATGAGTCCAGGGGCTCCGAGAAAAAAGCCCACAGCAAAGGGACAGAAGCTGTGAGGAAATCTGGGATGACTGTGTAAGCAGGTCTTCATGGCTGTTCTTCGGCCTAATTTACAAAGTCCTTTTGCTACACTTTAAAATTCTGATGTTTCAGGCACAAAATTAAAATGGTGCCACAACCAAATCATGGATGCAAGTCCAAATGCCGTGTAATTGCTCCATCACCCCTAGGAGACGTTCTGATTAAAATGAGTCACATTGACCTTGGATGACATGGCCTAAGGGGCAATTATTCCCCAAGGGACTTAATTAAATGCAATTAGACCAGTGAGAGTACATTTAACGAGGCCCCTTGCGGTACCTATGTTTCCAATTTATTTTTTCCAGCGACTTTCACTAATGATTTGATTTGCTCAGAATCCATCAATAGGTAATGATTGGATACTCACTACTCCCAGGTGATGATGGGATACCTGGATTTCACAATTCAAGGATTAGAGAGAAAAGACAGACACATGACAAGTTAAAGAGTCATACAAGATTGTAATTGTTTATGGGCCAAGTAGTGGGAGAAAGGGCAAAATATAGTCAGAGGACGAGGTGCTCACTGTGAGTTGGAAGCAGACCACAAATGGCCTTAGTGGAAAACTTGGAGGACTTGGAGGATATGGGTGAAAATAGAATGACTTGGAATTAACTTGGAATTCTAAACAGGAATGGGTTTTAGGAATCATCTTTTCTTATAACCTCATCTTACCCTGAGTTCTCTGGAGCTCTTACGGGGTTATCTAGCTTACTCAAAACCCTGCTACCAGTGGTATTTTAGAAAAGAACAGTATGAGCAAGCTGAGTGGTACAGATGCATGAGGTATATTTCGGGGATGGTGTGTTGACCAGTTGAGTAAGATAAATAGTACAGGTAAATATTGGTTTAAAAGATAGGTTTGGGCCTATTTATAAAATGCTGTGTTTGGAGTTTGGACTTCATTTTGTCAACAAAAAGGAATGTAGTCATAGACTTGAATTGTGGGGGTCTATAACTTAAGGGGTGTTTTCCAGAAGATTAATCTGGTAATTGTGTTCCAGATATATGGAAAATAGTAGGGACTGACACAAGCGTGGACCAGGCTAATAATAATTATAACAAGAAAATCAGATGGGAACAATGATCTCTAGTGATAATATAAGAAACAAAAAGCATTGTGCAAGTGATTCTGGACAAGGGAGGGCAATATCAGATATGACTCTAAGGTTTTAAGCAGGATGTAAGGAGACAGCAGGCAGTGGAGGTCGGCAGAGATAGGAACCAGAGTTGAAAGCGGGAGGGTGAAGGAGACACTGAGAGGAAAAGGTGTGGTCTAGGACCAGAGAGTTCCGGCAAGACCCAGAAGTTTATAGTCGGGAGTGAGCTAGGGTCCAGATGAACAGTTTAGAACTGAGGTGAACTTGGGCACTTCAGGTCCAAGCAAGCCCATGGAATTAGCAGACTGCTGGGGGCCAGGAGGGCTCAGACACTAAAGGGAAAGGTATAGCCTGCCAGGACCAATCGTCTAATGCTGCAAATTTGAAATGAACTCTAAGATCATAATCAAGACCTGCAGCCTAGGCAGCAACAAACAAGGAGAATCTGGTGAGCAGGGAAGGCAAGGATTTAGGCAAGAAAACACAGATGGTTTGAATGTTCAGCATTAAGAAACCAGTGATATTGCTAACTGGAGCCTCCCAATGACAAACAAAGCGTTCTGTTAGGGCATCTGCAAATCTGGAAGAGCACTAAGAAAGGAAAAGAAAGAGAAGAAACAAGTGGAAGTTAAATTTTTAAAATATATAGAAGTAACCATCACAGAAAAAAAAACAGAACACTGTAGGATTCTTTACTATATATATTTTTTTTTATTTTTATTTCTTAACTAGTTAGTACTGTTTTTATTTTCATTTATATAGGGGCAGGGAATGTGTGTGGAAGCAGAACATGAAGGTGTCATTGAAGCTAAATGTACTTATCTGATTCTTCTGAATAGTGAGGAATCCTTTGCTCCAACCAAGACGCTGCTTAGATGGTTCCTTCTATGTTAGTAAGGGACTCCCTTACTCTAGAATTGCTGTAGAAGTCAGGTCATATGCACTCTTGCCTACAGAGAGCAGAGTGGATAGGGAATTCATCCAGATCTGATTTAGTTCTTGTCTTAAAAAAAAGGTGGGTGGGGTGGCAATATCAGGAGATAGAGCTGGTTTCCAGGAGGAATGATGCCTTTGCACTTTGTTGTGCTGACGTGGGGCTGACGTCAGAACACTGAAGGAAATTTTTCTATTAGCCAGTTGACAGAGAATAAGAGCTAGAAATGTAGATTTTAGAGTCATATAGAGAACTGATGAATGAAAGTGAGTAGAGGAGACATTGGTGCTTCTCTGCAGTAGTCATATCAACTGTTATTTACATGAAATTGTTTCTATTACCTCCATTTTGAAGGCGCTGACTCATTCACACAAGCAAGAGCATGACTGGCCATGGTAGACTTTGACCTCAGCTGGACTTGATCATAATTAGATTGACAGCTATGGAAGTTTATGAATTGCAAATACATCTGTAGATGTGGCATGGATTTAAAAGAAACCTGCTGCAAAGAGGTGGCAGGCCAGAACCTATGGCTGGCTGGTTGTCAGCAACCACTGGGCGTATGCTTAATAAAGCAGGGTTTATGGCTCCATCAGCCACTTGGGTTAAGACTGGCTCATGTCAGCCTTTGAAAAATTAGGGGAGATATGGCTGAAAAGATTCTCTCTTGAGGTTTCAGATATTTTCTGGCTGCTGTGATAGCATCCTTATCCTGGCCTTTCACATGGCATTCTGGAACTTCTATCCCTATTTCAGCCTAAGCTACAGAGCCAAAATGAAAATTAAAAAATAAGCTCAAACCACACAAAGTATTCTATGGGGAAACTGCTTTCAAATAAAGGTTCTTCTTTATTTATATGCATTGGTTTATAAAATGTCTGAATTTGGAATACAATGGCCAAAACTCTTCAGGTACTCATTTTTTCACTGAGCCAGCTTTAGTGCCATTAACCATGGGTGAATGATGGGGTGGGTATGACACCGTAAATGCAGAGACAGCTCTGGGTCCATTGGCCTGGTGATAGCAAGGATGAGTGTGTTGCATGCCAGCTCTGTTGAAACGCACCCAATTTTAGAATGACAATTTAATATAAGCAGCCAAACATGGACTTAGTCCAACCTCAGATGTCCTACTAAAACTGTGTGATGACTCATAAAGATAGCCCTGTCTCTTGGAATTTTATGGACTAAAGCAGTGTGTTGAAGTGATAAATAGCACCCCCAATACCTCCACTAGAGCTATGTCTGTGTTGCTTTGGACCACCATGCAGCAAAGAGAAATGTCCAGCAGAGGCAGATTAAGTATGAAGTCTGTATTCTCCTTCTCCTTTTGGCCCTACACAAATGACTCCACTTTTTAAAAATCTTCAAAATGGGGGGAAAAAAGTTCTAATAACCAGCTGGAAGAATTTTATGGTGCTCCATTGTTTTGAGAACACATTTTCTACTGTGTCATTAATGTCCCTTCCATAACAATTCATGATTCTTGATGTGTTTCTTTCAGAATTTCCTGCCATGCACACATACTTCCTAAACATCTTTAAAGTTAAATTCAAATAATGAGAATTACATGATGCATTGGGTTTCCTTTTTACACTAGTTTCTAGTTCAGAGCTGAATTCCTTATAGCAAGCATTAGATACAATGATCTTTTGCCTTCTTTATCTGTGTTGGCCCTCTTTTAAAAAATGTCTATTATAAGTATATTTTGGCAAATTTTCAAATTCACAGTATTTGGAGAGAAGTTATATGGGGCTATTAAAGAAAAGCAAGAATTGTGATCAACTGTTTATCACCCATTCTGTAAGCTCCTCATGACTTGAGCTGTTTTTCCCAGCACAACCTGGGTTCATTGGTGGGTAATATTAATGCTCAATGTATTGTCTTGCCACTGAGCTTACTGGAGAATTTTGTTCCTATTTATTACACTCCCAACTAAACAGGAGTGGATTTAAGATGGAAGACAGAGAAGGGAAGAAGGAGGAGCAAGGGAGGAATACATAGTTCCATGAACAAGTGAGTGAGAATAAAAGTGTGTGAGTAATTTTTGTCAAATACTTTGAAATTATTTTTCTCTCTGTAATTCTATACATCTCCCCACCATGAGCTTTAATTAGTTAGAGGTTTTTATAATGGCAGTGCTATGAGGTTGCAGAAAAAATAAGGACATATAAAATTTTGACCATATGGAAGATCCATTGAGGCAAATACCAAAACTATCTTGTAGGTAATTAAGTGTATTTTGACTCTATATTTGGTCTTAGATACTGAAATGTTTTATTCTATCCAATCCTTATGGTCTTTGCAATTTGGGGACCAATATAATGTGGTTTGGGCTATCTCAGAATATCATCTATCAACTATGAGATTTATAACTGCTAATGAAATCATAGGGTACCCAACAGAATGAACCTCTGGATTGGGCTTTAATGATTTAGGATGGAAATTTCTCAGAGAAATCATGAATGAATTTATTCTATGAGAGAAAAAATTGCCAAACTATGCTGATTCCTCTGGATGCCTGAGGACGAAAATCTTACTCATATTCTCAGTGAGGCTGAAGAACCCACATTCTTCTGACAAAATTGAAAGGTAGAAATTTTAGCTGTGTTGTGATTATTTAGAGACATTTCCAACATAGAATGAAGAAGGTGATGGTCAAGAAATTAATTTTACATTTTGAAATACGTGTACACTAAGGAATAACAAGGTACTCACGTCCTTAACTTTATAGCAACTTCCATTTTTTAATAAGACTGATAGGAGAGATCCAATGAGGAAGGACTGATAGGATATTGATGCTCATATCAATAGTTGTATTTCTTCTTCATTGAGAATTTCTTAATCTTTCCATTGGCAGAACACTGTAATCCCTCTCTCCTAAGGTCTGACACAGACTGAGTCTACCTGGGGCTGTAGGAGCTCTTCATTCTGATTGAATGAACCTTTCAAATTCATCAAATAAGCAGCCCCAGTTTCTATTAGTTGGCCATTTTATGTACTAAACTGATTGATTTAAGCATTTGTTTCAGGGTCACTTAAAAATGCATACCTATGGAATCCATGATCTCTGTAAATTCAGCAAGTCTTATTGAAATCTAATGCTTGAAAACAAAAATGCCCATCTCTAAGGAGAACAGGAAACTGATATAGAGCCATTTTATTTTTCCATTCATTTTTATTCACTTATTCAACAAATACTTTTTGAATACTTACTGAGCTTACAACTATGACCTTAGACCTATTATCCCCTTTGTCCCTAGAGCTCATGGCTAGGGACTGGTGGGTGACTACCATGTTACAGTGTCCTCAGTGGAAGGTGAGAGGTTAGTCCAGGGTGCCATGGGAGGACATGGGCTATCACCTCACCCAAACAAAAGGGGGAGAACAGAGAACAGACCAGGCTTCCCAGCTGGAAGGGGTGATGGGGAGAGACTGATGCAACAAGAGGCAACAAATACATGACCTATTTTCCAGTGTGTCAAAAGAAAACAAGAAAAAGATGAGTGTGGAAAATTTGTGATTTCAATGGCAAGAATCTGTGAGAATTCTCATCCAATGGTTTCTATGTTCTTTGTGAAGCAGGAGATAGGGGCACAGTCACATCCTAAGAGTGAGAAAGAAGAGTCACGGTGGGGAAATACAGGCAGGGAGGGTTGTGTGAGGGAGATACACGGGTTGAGGAAAGTAAAGGAAGTTTGAAATGTTGCTAGAAAGAACCAGAGAGAGAGAACACCTTAGAAAACTATAATAGGGTTGCCAGGACCGTTGAGGGTCCAGTTAAGACTAGAGATAATGACCTTTTAGAGGCATTATTTCCCATAGTTCTGTGGTGCTGACTGGCAGGACTTCACTGCCCAGGTAGATAGAGATACAGAGGAAGTAGAGAGATGGATGACTGAGGGGTGAGTGTTAAAATCATCACAGGTGAAGAGTGAGTTTGGAGACATAAACTCCATGGGGTAAGGCTGGTAGAGGAGTTCAGGGCGTTATGAGTCTCAGCAGGGTCAAAGAACATATCTAAAGCGTGACTTACTAAGAGGGTGAAAGATAATAATTGGTAGAAACAGCATGTGAATTTACACTTGATAGGAGAGCAGTTCTAGATGATGACACAGTGCAGTGTGTTTCTAAGGGAACAGATGGCTAAAGTAGAGGTAAAGATCTCTGGAAGAGGAGCCCGGGTGTCAGGGGAGACATCCACACAGGTTTGGGAGTTGCGCAGGGGGATGTTAGGATGAAGACCATAAACCGTGTATTAGACTCACTAATGGACTGACAGCAGGGTAGTATGCATCTCACAGAAGCAGGGTTTTAAAAAGATACTGGGAGAATTATAGTATGGGAATCTGGACGGAACACCAACCCCACCTCCCTGCCCCAATCTGGGAAAATGAGTAGCTTCTGGTAAAGAAGGTATCAGTGACTCATTGTCCTCAGGAGAGAGCCTCTGGGAAGAAATGTGACAAGTTGAGGATTTAGACACCAAAAGGTGCCGTAACTTGCCCAGAGTCACCAAATAAGACACTATCAGGGTTTTACCCATATCCCTTGGTACTTAAGATTCTAGTATTTGCCAGGGGTTTCCTGCTGAAAGTAACTTCAGCTCTCTGCCAAGGGCCTTCTTTGGCTACAGGAAGGTGCTTCCCCTGCCACCTTACCCAGGGCAAACAGCACAGGTGGGGGACTTATGCCCCCAGGATCAACCCTTAAAAGTAATGAAAGGAGTTGAGGATACATACCCCAGGTTCCCTTGTCCCCAGATAGGATAACTCCAAGCTATGTTCTGTACAGTTTACCCATGTCCCCAGAGGGACTGAGCTACAGTTGTCCACACCTGCTCATTCACGCACCCTACATTGGTCTCCTTCTCGTGCCTGTCTTACGTGCCTACTCTCTTTGCTTCCTGGCATTGAGGTTGCCAGATAAAATGCATGATTCCTAACTACATTTGAATTTCATATGAACAATCTTTTTTTTTAGTGTAAGTATGTCCCAAATATTGCATGGGACATAACTTACACTAAAAATTTTGGTGTTTATTTGACATTCAAATGCAGCTGGACCCTGCATTTTTATTTGCTAAATCTGACAACCCTATCTGGGATTGCCTTCCAAGTAATCTACTTGTATTCATATCCTTGCCTCAGGGCATGCTTCTGATAGAGCCCAAACTAAGATAGTCAACAACTATCCTGGAGGGATAAACTTTGAAGAAGAAAAGAACAGCCTTCAGAAGCAACATCCTATTGCAACATTCAAATCAGATTGAAATTATAAAGAACTGTTGCTCTAATGCCAGCTATAAGCTAAAGTTACCAGGAAAAGGCTAAAAACCAGCCTCAGCATTTAGCCTGATTTGTAGAAGCCATCACCTCATCAGGAAAGCACCTGTTATCCAGTCACCTTTATTAAACTCAATGCCAAATGTCATTAGTACAGCAATGCTGTGATGATGCTCTATTCATTCTATCACCAGATGTTCTAAATGTCTATCAGTGGAGAACAGCTCCTGTTTCAATAAAATAATAGCACTGAGTAGGAAAGGGGAAGACTATGCATCCCTGGTACACTCCTTGACCCATCACTTGCTTATTCCTAGCAATAAACTGGGCTGGATTACATCAACACTGGGAATCCCAAATGCATTATCATTAATGGACTTGCAAACTGAGGCTGTTTGTTAGTAATTTAATTAAAATCCCAAGTGTTTACTTGTTGCCCTTCCTCCTGAGAGATCCTTCTGCAAATTCTGGGTAGGAACTGCTTCACCCATCCATCCAACAACATTGCCAACAATTTTCAAACCGATATTTTGTAAGCTGTGATTCCTTATTCCAGGAAATCCTCTAAGCCTTGATGGAGGTGTGGTTTTATGTCTCATCAGTGTAAAAATAAACCCTTCAGAGCATCTGTATCTCCCCAACATGTCTGGTCGTTTCTTTGTCTTGGATTTCAATAGCAGAAGTTCAGTTTGTTTATTAATTTGTTCATGTGCAGTGAATACAAATCATTGGTGCTAGTGGAAGGTTGTGTTCAATTCAGGTATAAAACTTGTTCAAGTATTGAACAAAACTGCTGATTTATGAACGTGTGGTAACTTCTCTGAATATGTAAAATGGTATCCCATTATTTTAATGTAATATTGGGCTCTTTCATCTCAGCAATAGATAGCGCCAGTCTGTGGCAGTATCAGCAAACCTAAGGTCTGCCGACAGCACTTGAGTCACTGGGGAATGCTAGTGAAGTTCACTTTAAAGAAAATGATTCTCACTTTTCCATGCATTCTGCAGACTTCCTTTTGATTTCCACCTTGAGCCCATTGACTTCAAAGTGTCCTTTCAGGATCACTCAGAAGGCCAGAGAGACTCATCCATGTCCTGATTCCTTGACTTTGCTCCATGCTCAGCACTTGTTTGAAATCTGTGGTGAGCTGGCTAGAGGAAGCTCAATAGGTGGCAGAGAAAGAAAGGTGTATGGTCTCAAACCTCCTTTCCGGAATGATTACAAAGCCAAGTAGAGACTGGGGAACTGGTATCATCTTGCCAGTGAGTCATCTTCTGAAAATGAGTGCTCATATCCAACATGGCGGGAGAATGGCTATAAAGGAAGACACTTTATATAGGGTGCTTACATCTCTCTCCCCTGCCTGTGCAAGCTTCACCATTTTGAAATTTCAGGAAACTGGACCCACACCAGAGTTAGAAGGAAAATAATCTCCTGATTCACAAATTATTAAATTGTGTGTATAAATGAGAGATCAAGGTGAGTGAAGATACCTATCTTCAGTTGCTTTCATCACGCATTCCTGATTGTAGTTCAGGATTTTCCCCATAGAATGGATGAATGGCAGAAACCCTGCCCAGAAGAGCACTAAGTGTTCCAAAAGGATACACAGAATTGCACTGAGCTTCTCCTATCTGCCTCTTCCTGAAGTCAGCATTGGTCTAATAATAAGTTCCAGATGGTTTTTATATCAGTGTGCAGTTCAGGCCAAGATGTAACTTCATGAGTCCAGGCTGAAGACCATAGTCCTGCTGTCCTCTTTTCTTGGTCCATGTGGTTGACACAGTAACATATTGATTGCATGGTGGGCCACAGTGAAAAGCCATCCCAGACTTTGCATCACCCATGAGAGAGGGCTCACTGCCCAGTCAGCTGTCTCCAATTCAGCTTTGTAATTAATTTCGCTTAACTACCAAACACATTCCGAGTGATTTTAAGTCATTCAGTGTCTAGACTACGCTTAGATGACATAAGATCAAATGAATGAAACAAGCAAACATTCAGACAAAGTGGGAACTTGTCATTCTGTAGGAGAAACTCTTTGGTTATTTCATGGAATTCAGCAGTCCATTTTTAAAAATTACTTTTTCTTTATCACTTGAACCTAGCTAGGCATACCAGTGTTTACTAACATGAAAGCTTCTTCATGGTGGCTAATGTCTTCAGACCACAAATTTATATCCTTTATGCTGTCTCACCTGATTAGGGTTTTGGAAAGACTTAAGTTGAAAAATAAGAATTCATAGGCATCTCCACCAGAGCTTTCTGGACCCCCATGTAAGCCACTTGCCCCTGTTTGTAAGAGTGCTTCTCAAAGTACGCTGGGAGCTTGTTGCTGCAGTTTTTCCAAAGACCTGGGCAAGGACCACATCATTTTAATCTGGGGAATGACTCTTTTGAGCAAGTCCCAGATAAAGTTAGTGATTTACGAAAGCTTTTATCAGTCTCCTGATGGCTTTTACAGAGTGGAACACTACATGACCTGTGCGATTTGCTTTCATTTACAAAGGTGCAGAAGCTTTGAATTTAAAAATGGAACGTTTTCTTCTCGTGCCAAATGTAAACAATTTCACATCCATTTCCCATCCAGCTATTTTACCAGTTCAAAAGAGTTTATATGAATCTTATCTGTATTATATTTCCTGCTGATTGGCAGTGCCTCCTACTTCAGCTGGGAAGCCAAAAATGTGCTGGCTCAGATTTGAACAGGAAAGGAATAACAAAGAAAACTGGGAAATAAATGTAATGAGTGGTTACAGGGTGCTGAAAACTATATTTATCGTTTCTTATTCTCGCAGAGTTGGTCCTGCCATATTGATTTATGCCTGGGAAGTCTTTTATGGAAACACACAACAAAAGCTTCAGATTATGTTGTCAACAAGAAAACACAGTTTACCTTATCTTCAAAGTCCCCATCTATTCCTGATTTGAGCGGTTCCATATTCCTTGCTCACTGGGATCTCTGTGAGCCCTGGAGGAGATTTGCATTGGATACAGTAATTTACCATAAAAGATGAAAGTCCCCAGAATGTCACAGAGCTGGTTTTCAAGGCCAGTGGAATAAATTCTGTGGGGACCACAAGGAGTCCAGAGAATGAAAAGTATTGTGGCTCTTCCAGGCCAACTTAGAGTCAGTTTACTGAGCCCTTGAGACCTGTTTTTTTTCCTTTCCAGAATGTAAAAGACATTTATTTAGCCTTTTGTTTGAAGATCTTAACTCTCTCACATTCAAGGCCTGCACAATTGGAAAGGAGGGGAGGGAAAGAACAAAAACAGCTATCTAGACATTTCCTAGTGGAGTATCATGTTTATATGTCCTAATAATACAGTATGAAGTGAGATAAAATGCTGGATCATAAACTTGGGCCCTATTGTAAGGAGAACAGGCAAGCCTTATGGGTTTTGTTCAAAAATTAAACGTTAATTTTTTTCAAGATAACATGAGCAACAATTTCTATTAAAGACCTTTCTTTAGCCGCCCTTTCTAGAAATTTTCTCATTTGCCATTGGCTTTCCCACCTCCACATTCCCTTACACTCCCCATCCTATACTCCACCCCCAATTTATACTCCATTCTCAAGTCTCAATTTAATTTGGACTTAACCAAGTATGGGGAGAGTGTGTTATTTTTCAATAAATAACCTGACTTTCCTGTCAGTCAACATTATGACTATCACCACTATCTAACAGTTGGATGCTCATATTAAAGATAAGACATAATGTAAGGTAATTTTAGTACTGAATAAAGAGGGATAGACAGGGCTGTGTTTTCTGAGGCTCTCCAGGCAACATGTATTTGGTAGAAAGAGCATTACAGGAGTCCAGGTTGCAATCCTTGTGTAAGGTGTATAACCTCTCTGAAGCTCTATTTATTCATCAATCAAATGGGGGACAGAGAGCTTGGTAACCTGAAAAGTCCTTGATTCTTGAAAAGTTTTTTAAGCTTTTAAGCTTTGGGTTTCCTGAAAGCTGAATACGCCCCTAAAAATTACTTCCTGACGTTAGATGCTTTTGCTATGAGGAACACAAAATATTTTACTAGAATACACATGTACTGATCTTCATATTAATATCTTACATTTGTTGAGTGCTCTTGGCTCACCAGGCGTTCACCCACTAGCTGTCTTTGCATTCGTTAGCCAACACACCAGCGCCACGGGTAACAGCATCAGCTACCACAGGTGGTACAGTGACATTCTAAAGAGCGGATGGGACAGTTATTCTGCATATGGTGGCAGAATAACTGGTAAGCTGAAGCTCACCACCTAGAAATTAAAATTGGCATTTAATGGAAGTTTCCTAGTCTCTTATTCTTTTCTTTACACCCTGATACATGCCTTCTTCTTTTTTTTCTTTTTTTTCTCTGTACAAAGATATACACTGATTTCCTGTCCCTGTATTTACATATGGTTTCCATTTGAAAGGTCATCAGTTATTTGGGCAATGATAACAAGATATTTCATTAAAAAGTAATCTCCAAATATTGAGCAACTCCAGAGGTGGAACTCTCATTAAGTTCATTTGATGATATGCAGTGCAATGCAGTTAAAATTGAAGGAGGAGGTATACCATATCCCCAGCCTCAGATAGAACACCTTGAGATAAGATTATGTTTTAGAAAGGGACAAGTTTATTTACAAGAGTGTGTACATTTTGCTTCTTACCAAGACACTAGTCCTAGAGCAGTAGTGCCTGGCTCAGATTAGATGCTCAAAGAATATTTGTTAAAGCGATGAATGGATTAATGAATACGTTGCCTTTATAGTAACATTTATTACTCTGGTCACTGACTAATGGGTGGTGGTTATTGGGTAGCCTACTTCACCAAAGATGGAGGAATAATATTAGTGGATCTCATATTATCTTTCTTTACCTGATTTACCTGTGTTCTTCTCCAAGGGCAAACCATTTGGCCTATTAGGTACACACACTATTTAGGCATCTTTGAGATTTGAAACTATGCAAGACTCTGTCCTGAAGTGTCACCGCATTAGATAGATAACCTAATGCCTCATTCACATCTGGTGGAGACAACTGTTAGGTTCATTTGTACCAGGCACTGGCTGGACTGGTGCCATTGACTGATTAATTACTCAGTTTTCCTTGATATAAGTGAGGGAATGGAGCCCACATGATCTCCAGCCTCCCTCATGGCATTAGAATCCTATGGGTCTGTGAAAACAATAATTTTGCTTACATAATGAGCTTTGTTCACTGTAAGAGGCAATGGAAAAAAAGTGATAGCACTTATCAGTGGTGATCTTTAAGTCTTGGTATTACAGGTGATTTTTAGCTTATTATTTAAACTTTATCAAAAGTATTTTACAATGAAAATACATGATTTTATAATCATATGAAACAAAATAAAGTCCTTTCCATTTTGAGAAAAAAAATAATTATAGGAAGAAAAATAAAAAGCAATAACAACAATAAAATATTAGTTTCTATATCCACGTCCAGAGCCATATCTTTTCAGACTTTAGCCCACAGATTTGTAGACCCCATGCTGGAGATCCCTGACTCTATAACTCAGGTTGGAGCCTGAGAATTTGTGTTTTAACAAGCTTCAGGATCCCACTTTGAAGAACCTGGGTCTAACCATGAAACATCATATGGATATAGTTTGTGGCTTATATTAAGGACTGAGTCAGTCCTACCAAAATTTTTTCCTTATATTTGACTATCACAGTTATAAGGAGGAATTTCTGCATCAAAATCTGTTTAACCCTAAGAGGCATCTAGGGCTGAAGAATTGTCAAAAGGCTCAGCTCCACTGGAAAAACTGGTTCCACTGCAGATGGGACTTGGATGAATGATCAGCCACCATCCCAGAGTTTAATACCTTTGGGCCCTGGTCCCCCAGTACCCTCCGAAACCGTACACTGAGAAAACATGGACTGATATCTAAAGTTGGAGATGAATCACTGGGGCAGTGGCTTGGAACAGGGTTTTTATCTAAGACTTTGGTACTAGAACATGCTCTCAGTAACAAAATTATGGGTTATCCCTAGGCAATGGATGACCTGGCAGTGAGCTGAACTAACTGTTTCATCACTGGATTTTATTTGAAATTTCAAAAAAGAAAAACTCACAGAGAAGGAGAGAGAGAAAGAAGTGTCTCCTAAGAGCTCTCAATATTAACTTATTAAGGGTTAAATCCTTTGTAAATTATATGTATTATAACTAAAGGTGTAACGTGTGAAAATGAATACCAAGTTAATTATAATTTTGTTGATTTGACCACATTGCTGAGGTCTAAATGACAGAAGAAAAGTAAAGTGGGTCTTCCAACCACAGAATGCCTTCAATTTATAAGTGTTCTTTCCAGAGGCAGCAATAATACTAATATTTATTGAGTGTTTATTCAGTGCCTATTATGAACAGAAAGTTTGTGTCCCCCACAGAGTTCATATATTGAAGCCCATAACCCCATGTGATGGTATTTGGAGATGGGATCTTTGGGAGGTAATTAGGGTTCTATTAGGTCATGAGGGTAGAGCCCTCATGATGAGATTAGTGCCCTTATAAGAAAAAAAAGAGATCAATCTCTTTCTCTCTCCACAAGCAGACACTGAGGAAAGGCCATGAGAGGGCGTAGGGAGAAGTTGGCCATCTGCAAGTTAGGAAGAAAGCTGTCATCAGGAACCAAATCAGACAGCAGCTTGCTCTTGGATTTTCCAGGCTGCAGAACATTGAGAAAAAAACATCTGCTCATTAAGCCACCCAGTCTATGGTATTTTATAATGGCAACCCAACCAGACTAAGGCAGTGCTTAATTGCATTACCTGATTTAGCCATCCCCATAGGGTCGCTTTAAACAAGAGGCTCCAAAGCATCAGAATCTTCAGATGTTTTCAGGGTTAGCATCACTTTGGCAAAAGCGTCTTTCTTATATTTTGCTGTATGCTGACAGCTAGAGAATTTCGTTACATATTTCATGTGTGCATGTGTGTGCATGCTTGTTACCAAGTCCAAACTTGTACTGCTTGCTGCACAACGGGTCAGTAAGTCGAGAGATGAGTTGTTGGGGCAAGGAATAGTGACTTTATTAGGAATGCCAGCAGACCAAGAAGATGGTGGACTAGTGTCCCAACAAACTATCTTACCTGAGTTAGAATTCAAGCTTCTTTTATACTAAAAGGGGAGGAGGTGTGGTTGATTGTTGCAGACTTCTTGGTGTCAGAATCCTTCTTGCATCTTGTCCAAGTGGGTCAGGTCATGATGTTCCTGTAAACCTCCAGCAAGACAAAGGTTATTCTCTTTTCTGCAACTTTTTATCTCTATATGAATGGAAAAGTGTTATGCCTTTAGAGGTCAGAACCTTGAAAATGGGCTATCCTGTATATCAGGGGTCCCCAACCCCCGGGCCATGGACTGGTACCGGTCCATGGCCTGTTTGGAACCGGGCCACACAGCAGGAGGAGAGCAGCAGGCAAGCCAGCAGAGCTTCATCTGTATTTACAGCCGCTCCCCATCGCTTGCATTACTGCCTGAGCTCCGCCTCCTGTCAAATCAGCGGCGGCGTTAGATTCTCATACGAGCACGAACCCTGCTGTGAACTGCACATGCGAGGGACCTAGGTTGCGCACTCCTTATGAGAATCTAATGCCTGATGATCTGAGGTGGAGCTGAGGCAGTGATGCTAACACTGGGGAGTGGCTGCACATACAGATTATCATTAGCAGAGAGGTTTGACTGCACAGGGACCATGATAAATCAATTGATTGCAGACTCATATTAAAACCCTATTAGTGAGTGGCAAGTGAAAACAAGCTCAGGGCTCCCACTGATTCTGCATTATGGTGAGTTGTATAATTATTTCATTATATATTACAATGTAATAATAATAGAAATAAAGTGCACAAGAAATGTAATGCGCTTGAATCATCCTGAAACCATCCCCTCCCCGGGTCTGTGGAAAAATTGTCTTCCATGAAACAGGTCCCTGGTCCAGACCAGAAAGGTTGGGGACCGCTGCTGTATATTTCAGACTATAGGCAACATTCTTAACTTGTAGCAAAAGCAATAGAATGCAAAGGTTAAAGTAAAAGAAACAAATCCAATATGGAGTCATATTTGTTTTTCCCTGTTACGTGCTCATCTACGATATATATAAGGGTGTGTTTGTAAGTACATGTGCCTGAGGACAGTGGACCCTTGGACCCAATTTATTTAGTGGCTAATTCCCTCCCTTTTTCCTTTAAGCAACTCTCTGTCTCCACATTATTCCAGAAGGGGAAAAGGAGGGATGAAGGAAGAGGGAGAAAGGAGGAGGAAAGAAGTAACCAAGAATTGGACTTCCCTGGCGGTCCAGTGGTTAAGACTCCACCTTCCAATGCAGGGGGTGTGGGTTCAATCCCTGGTCAGGGAGCTAAAATCCCACATGCCTTGCAGCCAAAAATCCAAGGCATAGAACAAAAGCAATATTGTAACAAATTCAATAAAGCCTTTAAAAATGGTCCACATCAAAAAATAAAAAAACCCCAAAACAAAAAACAACAACGAAAAACCAAGAATGAAAAGAGAGAAGAGGAGAGAACGTCATGTGAAAGAGCAAACAGGGGAGCAGGATTTAGAAAGGAAGAAAGGGAGGAATGACTCTGAGAAGCCCTGCTTTCCCCAGCCCTACCCTCTGCTCTCTTTCCAAATTCCCAGGCTGCCACCAGACCCATCCCCCATGCCTCTATCCATTCCCTAACCCAATGCATGAAAGCTGAAGCTTTCACCTCATTCTCTGAGTTCTGCCCCCAGCACTCCAGCTAGAATCAGAAGTAAAAGGAAATTTCCTGTTCCCATCATTAGTATTGCACCAAGAGACTAATTAAAGAAAACACAGCAATCTACAAGGAATTTCTGACACTTTCCAATTCTTTAAAACCATGGATGACGAGTGCACTGCTCCTTACAGCCCGTCATGAGGCAACCCACCACTTTTTCCTCCCTCCCAGCTCTGAAGACCTCCTTAAATTTATGCAGAATGGATAACAGCAGCCCCTTAAAATTCAAAACTGCCCATTACGTGTCACCCCATTATGCATTCCATTCTTAGCAGGGTTTTTTTTTTTTTTGAGAATGTACATTGCTGAGGAAAGAGAGGCCTTTAGGGTACAGTATATTTCAAAACACAATTAAAATAAATTCTTCAAGTGGAAATGTAAAATGCATTTGTATTCTATTAAAACCTCTGGCCTTATCAACTGCAGAGTGCTGCACACCAAGGTCATTAGTAAGGAGCCTTACACAATGGGCAGCAGGCATCTGCTGCACAAAAACAAACAGGGGCCCAAAACACCACAATAACTTCCTGTACCTGTTCTTGTTTGCTTGCTGAGCCCTCAAACATTGGGAGTTGCTGAAATACATAAAAGCGTAACAGCTTGAGTCAATATTTGCCAGCCTAAGAGAGTGATTTTATTTAGTGAGATGACTGAACTCTTCTGAATAAATACATCTCCTTGAATGCAGGAAAACCACAGGCAGGAACTGGGGGAAGGGCCTGAGGGCAGCCCTAGTTCTGCTGTTGGGGTAGAGCTCGGGCTGTGGCTCTGAGACTTCAGAGGATCTTTTTGTGGCCCCTTTCCTGCAATTCTCTGCATCCTGGGGCAAGGGGTACAGCCCCAGTGGCATGGGATCCAGTCCAGAGGCAAGGGAAAACTCTCACCTCTAGGCTGCACTCTCTTATAGATAGGTGGTTCTCATCACAGTCGCCTGGAGGGCGCTCATGGCGGGGCCCAGAGTTGATGATTCAGTGTGTCTGGGATGGGGCCTGAGAATGTGTGTTTCTAATGAGTTCCCAGGGGATGCTGATGCTGCTGGTTCTGGGACCACACTTTGAGAACCACTGGTCTAGACCAGCTCTGTCCAGTAGAAATGTAACACTAGCCACATAGGTAATCTGAAATTTTCCAGTAGCCATGTTAAAAAAATCAAAAAGAAACAGATGAAATTGTTTAATCATATAACCACAAAGATACTATTTCAAAATATAATCAATATAAAAATAACTAATGAGATACATTACATTCATTCTTTTTGTACCAAGTCTTCAAGTTCCAGGATAAATTTTTTACTTGCAGCACATCAGTTCAGACTAGCCATATTTCAAGGGCTCAGTAGCCACACGTGGCCAGTGGTCGTTGTGCTGCGCAGCATGGTTCTAGACCGCGCTCTGGGTATACAGGACCCAGAAATTCCCAGACCTACAGTCATAAGCTACCTCCAGGGCCTGAGTGTCCCCACAAATGTTCATCTTACTGTTGAAATAGAGTGCATATCCCCAGGCTCAAGGGTGACCCTGAAGAGTGTGAGTTCAGGAGGTGAATTGTATTGGAATAAACTTGAACATAAGCGCTGGGGCATCCATACATATGAACATGAGGCACGTTGAGGTGTGGGGCACAGTTAGGTGGGGAGAAAAATGGGGCAGAATGGGCTGTGTGTGTATGAGAGGGAAGGGGGTGGGGGGGGGGGAGAGAGAGAGAGAGAGAGAGAGAGAGAGAGAGAGGATCAATTCTACTCCAGACTCCTTTCAGTTAACAGAACGGTTCATTCCCCATATTACACTTTCAATGGATTTTGCAGAAAGTTCTGGCTGCCATTGCATTTTCACTGTCTTACCTGTGTCAGGACAATTAGCTTTTGGGGTTTGCAGCTCTCCCAGGGCACTGCTCATAAAAGGAAATGCTTCATATGCCTTCCTGCTGTAGGGCTCTCCTTCCTGGCTTTTTCCCTTTGTTTTATAAGTGGCTTGGGGTTTGACTTGAAGGAGTGATCATAAAGAGAATGATTACTTTTACACTGGCTACAGTGAGGAGAGGATTCTGTGAGGAGGGATTTATACATGGAAGCCAATACCCACTTTGGAAGGCATCACCTTTTGCCCATGTAAGTGCTGCCCACAGGGTCAATAGCTGGAATTAACCTGGATCCTTTTTTTATTATTATTATTTTTAATAAAGCTGCTTTACGATAGAGTCTGATGTGAGCTCCCACTCTGCAACTGCACCAACATGAAGGGAAAGAACACAGTTTCATTTAAGAATTTTTTGTCCCAGTGGGTACCATTCCCTCCTCCCTCACCCTCCTAGTCTCCAGAGAGTCAGAGAGAGAAGAACAAAATTAAGCCTTTTATGAGCATAAACTAATAGCAACATAAAAGAGAATGAGCTCATTGCCCTGGTTTTATAGGTTGTTTAATTTGTGAGATACAATAATGGAAATCAGCTTTTGTAGGAATGGCTGTACTGAATGCTCACTGGATGCCACGTCCCATGCTTGGTGCTTCACTTACCTCATTTAATTCTTTCAACTATCCTATAAGATGAAGAAATGGAGACCCAGGATGGATAATATCCCAAGGAGAGTATAAGAGGTTGACAGCCTTCCTCCTACCAGAGTCTTTTTGACTCGCCAAACTGTGCTGTTTGATAGGTCAGAAAGATTGAATTGATGGATGCTCCTTACTCGCTACAATAGGTGTCAAAAGCTTCACATATCTGTGTACCTTATTCCAGCAAATCGGCATTCCTTCTGTTATGATGTACAAAGATGGGGCAGTAAGAAACTGTTACTACATTGCTTCTGTGGTAACCCTAGAGTCAGTCCTTGAATCTTCTGTTTTTCTCACACCTCACAACCAGCAACCTTCTGTTTTTCTCACACCTCACAACCAGCAACTCTAAGGATGTTAATGTTGGGGAAAGCTCAGCCCTTCAGAAAGGAGCACTGACCAATCCAAATTGATACTTGCCAGCTGGTGAACTACATGAAGTGCTAACCTACAGAGTCAGTCCTTGGCAGTGTAATAATTTCCATAACTCTCTCTAAACTTCTCTGGCTTTGGGGATCTTGCCATACATGGCTGGGCTATCTTTGTTGGTTCAATTAAGCAGTAATTTCTAAATCTCCATATCATGTTTGGTGCAGGCACAGCCCCACTGCAGGTATACGTGTTTCATGAGCCTAAAACAACAGGCTACATTACCTGAAAGCCTGGGAGGAAGACTTCAGCCTCCCAGAAATATTTCACTGTGTCTTTGGCTACAGAATAGTTCACAAGGGCAATGTATTCTGGGAGCCTGTTGGAATGCTCAGCCAACAAGAGCCCTGTTGAGATGATGTTCATTCTCCTGGGAGCTTTACTGTTTACATTTGCCTTTACTCATCTTTTAGCTGAATCAGAAAGCTGAATGGAAACTGCAGTGTTTGAGAACACAAAATGGATTTTGACACTTAAAAGAACTTTCATACAGAAAAACCCAGAGTTAACAGTCTTCACATGTAGGCTAGTTCTAAAACCCTGGAATTTGGGAGTTGTCTGGGACTGTAGAGATTGCTTCCTGTGCAGCCCAGTATGGTAACCACTAGCCACATTTGTCTATTTACATTAAAATGTAAAATAAGGGCTTCCCTGGTGGTGCAGTGGTTAAGAGTCTGCCTGCCGATGCAGGGGATACGGGTTCGTGCCCGGTCCGGGAAGATCCCACGTGCCGCGGAGCAGCTGGGCCCGTGAGCCATGGCTGCTGAGCCTGCGCGTCCGGAGCCTGTGCTCCGCAACGGGAGAGGCCACCACAGTGAGAGTCCCATGTACCGCAAAAAAAAAAAAAGGTAAAATAATTTGAGAGACTCTGGCCAAGATAGTGGAGTAGGAAGGCCCTGAGCTCAACTCCTCCTCCCATGGGCACACCAAAATTACAACTATTTACAGAGCAACCATCGATGAGAAGGACCTAAAGACTAGCAGAAAAGATCTTCTACAACTAAAGATATAAGGAAGGAAACACAACAAGATGGGTAGGAGGGCCAGAAAAGCAGTAGTCAAGACCCATACCGCCAGGCAGGAGACCCACAAAGGAGAGGATAATTACAATTGCAGAGGTTCTCCCCAGGGAGCAAGGGCTCTGAGCCCCACATGGGGCTCCCCAGCCTAGGGATACTGCACCAGAAGGATGAGCCTCCAGAACGTTTGGTTTTGAAGGCCAATGGTGCTTACTTTTGGGAGAGCTAGAGGGCTGTGGGAAATAGAGACTCCACTCTTAAAGGGCACACACAAAATTTCACACACTCAAAGACCCAGGGCAGAAGCAGTAATTTGAAAGGACCCTGGGCCAGACCCACTTGATGATTTTGGAGAGCCTCCCAGAGAGTCAGGAAACAACTGGGACTCATCCTAGGGGCATAAATGCTGGCAGCAGCCATTTTGGAGCACTCATCCTACCACAGGGACACTGGTGCTGACAAGAGCTATTTTGGAATCTTCCCTCTAGCTTATTAGCACAAGGACCGAGCCCCACCCAACAGCCAGTTGGCACCATTCCTGGGGTACCACAGGCCAAGCAGCTAGCTGTGAAAGAAGAACAAAGCTGAAGGTATCATGCTCCCTGATTTCAAACTATACTGTAAAGCTACAGTAATCAAAACAGTATGGTATTGGCACAAAAACAGAAGCAATGGATCAGATCAATGGAACAGAATATAGAGCCCAGAAATGAACCCATGCTTATATGACCAATTAATCTATGACAGAGGAGTCTAAACATACAATGGGGGAAAAAATAGCCTCTTCAATAAATTGTGTTAGGAAAACTGGACAGCTACAGGTAAAAGAATCAAACTAGACTACTTTCTTACACCATATAAAAAGTAAACTCAAAATTAATTAAAGACTTAAATGTACAACCTGAAACCATGAAACTTCTAGATGAAAACATAGGCAGTATGCTCTCTGACATCAGTCTTTGCAATTTTGGGGGAGTATGTCTCCTCAAGCAAGAGAAAAGCAAAAATAAACAAGTGGGTCTGCATCAAACTAAAAAGCTTTTTGCACAGTGAAGGAAACTATCTCAAAATGAAAGGCTACCCACTGCATCAGAGAAGATATTTGCAAAAGATATATCTAATAAGGGCTTAACATCCAAAATATACAAAGAATTCATACAGCTCAATGTAAAAAAAAGTAGGTTAAAAATGGTAGAGGACCTGAATAGATATTTTTCCAGAGAAGACATACAGATGACCAATAAGCACATGAAAAGATGCTCAACATCACTAATCATCAGGGAAATGCAAATCAAAACCATAATGAGATATCACTCACACCTGTCAGAATGGCTATTATCAAAAAGGCTATTATCCTCACCCTTATGAATTGTTGGTGAGGATTTGGAGAAAAGGGAACTCTCTTGCACTGTTGGTGGGAATGTAAATTGATGCAGCCACCATGGAAAACTGTGTCGATATTCCTCAAAAAATTAAAAATAGAACTACCATATGATCCAGCAGTTCTACTCCTGGGCATTTATCCAAAGAAAATGAAAACACTAATTAGAAAAAATACATGCACCCCTTTGTTCATTGCAGCATTATTTATAATAACCAAGACATGGAAGCAACCTTAAGTGCCCATCAATAGATAAGTGGATAAAGAAGATGTGGCGCATATATATACAATGGAATACTACTTATCCATAAATAAATGAAATCTTGCCATTAATGACAACATGGATGGACCTAGAATGTATTTATGCTAACTGAAATAAGTCAGACAGAGAAATACAAATACTGTATGATTTCACTTATATGTGGAATCTGAAAAACAAAATAAATGAACAAACATAACTAAACAGAAACAGAGTCATAGATACAGAGAACAAACAGCTGGTTGCCAGAGGACAGGGGAAGGAGAGAAGTAGGTGAGGCAGATTAAGAGGTACAAACTTCCAGTTACAAAATAAATGAGTCATGGGTATGAAATGTACAGTTAGGGCAATATGGTCAATAATTATGTAATATCTTTGTATGGTGACATGGGAACTAGACATATCAGGGTGATCATTTTGAAATGTATAGAAATATTGACTCACTGTTTTGTGTACCAGGAACTAACAATGTTGTAGGTCAGTTACACTTCGAAAACAAGCAGACAAACTCGTAGATCAGATTTGTGGTTACCAGAGGCAGGGGGTTAGGGGAGGGTGAACTGATTGAAGGTAGTCAGAAGATACAAACTCCCAGTTATAAGATAAATAAAAGGGATGTAATGTGCAACATGGTAAATATAGTTAACACGGTTGTATTATATATATGAAAGTTTTTAAGAAAGGAAATCCTGAGAGTTCTTATCACAAGGAAATTTTTTTTTCTATTTCTTTAATTTTATATCTATATGAGATAATGGATGTTCACTAAACTTATTTTGGTAATCATTTCATGACATATGTAAGTCAAATCATTATGCTGTGTACCTTAAACTTATACAGTACTGCATGTCAATTATATCTCAATAAAGCTGAAAAAGAGAATCTCCCACAGTAAAAGTAAAAAAATAATAATATTTAAATCAAGTAAAATTAAAAATCAAAAAAGTGTTTCTCAATCTCACTAGTCAGTCATCAGCCACATGTCGCTAGTGGCTACTCTATTGGACAAATACGGAACACTTACACACAAATATAGAACACTTACATCATTACAGAAAGTTCTGTTGGACAGCACTGGCTAGACTACTCTCCCCTCATTTTATAGAAAATAAAACAAAGGTGTGTAGAGGTCAAGGTCAAGTGTCTTGCCCTCTTGTCTTTCAGATAGTAGTTTGGCTGCAATTAGAAAAGATCTAGTTTGTCTTCCGCTGTCCTTTCATACTACCCGGCCGTCTCCCATCTCTGATGATAATATCAAGTGTTATTCTAATAACATCCAACACAAATACAAATGAATGAAAGCAAGCTGGTGATACGATTAACCGATAAAAGTGTGAGTGATTACAAATTAAAGTTAAAATAGTTAGAAAATCCTGTCTTCTCCATGAAACTCTCTAACATAAAAAGAAGAGACAGTTTTCCCCAGTATCACTGTGCTTAGGCCTACAGCTCACAGGGCTGCCTCAGTTACTGTGGGACTGCATTGCTTATATACCTAATGAATACATTTTATCATGTTTCTTTGGTTTTGCATAATGAATATCTTGGGGGATTTTTGTTGCCTAAGTAACTCCATGAAAGCTTCCCTTGCACTGTGTATGCAGAGCACATTTAGGGATGTTTTGGCCATAACAACCAATAAGAAATAATGGCTACTGTTAGCTTACACACAGCAGAAACCATTTTCAACTTTCCTGTGATTCAGAACTTGCACTACAACCTAAGGTGTCAGGGTTGAGCATGCTATGGGTCTATAGTTAATGACTCTCCACACAGAGAAAGCTGAAAATTCCTACGAAGCCTGGAACATGTCTACATACAAGAATTTCTCTCTAGTCATTTGACTAGATTTCCCTAGGTACTGTAAGAATCTCACATTTAGGCCAAAGAACCTCAATTTAATACTACCTTTTCCAGGGTTGATGTGGACCTGAGGAAACTTCTGGAGCTCCTCAGGGTCAGGGACAGTACCTTATTCATCTGTATCCCCCATCACTCAACACTATGCCTGGAACACAGTATGTTCAGCCGATGTCTGTGGAGAGAAAGAAGGAAGGAGAGGAGAGAGGAGAGAGCAAGGAAAGGAGGGAGGGATGGAGGGAAAGAGTGATATCTTTAAAATCCTATCTAGCCTCTCAAGTGGAAGAGTAACAACAGCATGGAGAAATTTAATTATTCTAATTTGGAACCCTTTCATTATATGGCTAAAAGCAGTCATGCCTCTGAGGTGGACACCTCTTATTTTTGTCTGCTCAGCGCTCCTCATATTAAGAGAACCTATCTCTTCCTTCAGCCATTACTTCCCTTCAGCCCATGTGCTTCAACTGATATTGAACCTACTCAGCTTAGAATGGACACTAGACCTGGGCCTGGCCAAAGAGATTAGTGGGCGTGTGAGCACAACTAATTAGAATAATCTCCAAAGATGTCAAGAAGAAGAAACTCACTGTTGCTGTTTCTGAGTTGGAGGAAACTAATCCTAGAACTGTTACTAGCTATCTTTGGTCCTTCATTGGTCCTCTCAGTGGAAAAAGCAGAGACAAAAGATGGAGAAAGACAGATGCCTGATGTCATTTTTTGGACATTTAAATCCAGTCTTGAACTTTTCACTTACCTGAACCAATAAATTATTCCCTGCCCTCTTTTTTTTTTTTTTTTGAGGCTGGTTTAGTTTGGTTTATGTTGCTTAGAGTAGAAAGAGTCAAGATTAATATAAACACAGACTCTAAAAATCACTCTTGAAAGATTACTACCATGACCTTTGTAGCCATTAACACAATGGTGACTTCCTCAGGCTAAAAACTGCTCTGGAAAGTACAGCTTTTCTCAGATTTCCAGGCATCTCTGGCCTTTCTGGGGGGGATCCATTTCCAGGTAGATGTCCTCTGATCTCCACACATTGCCTCCTCTGCTTTACCCCACTCGCAGGCTCACAAATCACCCATTCATAATGCTCTGTGCATAATGCTCTGTGCTAGCATTCTCCACTGACCTTTTCCTAACCTTTAATTTTCCAAACCCATCTCATGAACCAGCTCATCCCAGGAGTGAACAATGGGAAACAAAGATTTATATGTCACAGTGTACTTTATATTTAATAACTGACTTGTCATGGCATTTATCTGTATAAAAAGTTGGGTAATTCATGAGTGGGTTGGCAATAGCAGCCTCCGGTGTTATGTTTCCTGCTCTAACTCAAGAAGATGGACAGCTTGGTAGGTACTAGCTCTCACATGCTGAGAAATCTTCAAATATGCTCTTGAGTTTTTTTTCTGAGGGAAAATGAAAAGTAGCCTTACCAGGAAATGGTGGCTCACAGGAACACATTCTATGATGATCTTGTAGCAAAGGACAAGAGCTACATGACTAGAAGGCTGCTAGTGTAGGCCCAATAGTTTGCTTTAGTCCCCATTGCAAAGGCTCACAGATACACAAAGATACTAAGTGCTGAAGCTAGAATTTGCCCAACTCCAAAGCCCCAATTCTTTCCGTTGTACTTTGTTTTTCTCCAGGTGTTTTATAACCGTGCACTTTGGAGGACAAAGCAAGGAGAAACTGACATTTTTGTTAAATAGGTATTGTGTAGTTTGTATGCCAGATCTCAGCTTTATAAAATAAAATGAGAGACTTATACATAATAAAGCAAACAAAAGCTGGCCTCACGTTTATGGTTTTACAATATTATTCTTCTATCATTAATCTATAAAAGCGTCAAATATTATCTTTTTGGTACTGTCAGGTCACTCTGTGTTTTGCTCTTTTATGTTTTCATTCACAAATATAATTTGCATGTGCTAGTTTCAGAAAGTTCAGAGACCCAGTCCAATTCTAGGGTAGCTAAAGACTGTGATAGGTTATGCCTACCATCCGGGGTTAAAAAGCACAACTATATGTCCTGGAGTCATTTGCATATCTTCTTTAGGCGTCTGGGAGGAGAAGTAAAGGTCATGGACTGAGGAAGTTCTAGGAACCAAATTCTGACTCTGAGGGAATTAAAGATCTTAAAGGACTAGGATGTGGTTATGTTCCTAATACCATGACCCTCTTCTTTTGCAATACTTGGATATTCTTGACTTTTATTAAGCATTCTTATAGACTGTAAGTCTCTTGAGGGCAGGGACTGTGAAAGTTTTCCTTAGCACAGTGTCCCAAGGCATAGCTAGTACTCAGTGCCTGGCCAGTGGTAGGCACTTAAAAGTTGTTGGAATGAATATATGTTTAATGAACCACGGGTTTCATTGTGAAGTGCTGGCATGTTCTCCTTTCCACTGCTTGAAGGTTAGAGAACTAGAGTTGAGAAAAAAGACAACACATAACTGAGCTAGGTCTCACTTTGAAGACCGTGTTCCTCACTCAGGAAATCCAAATCAGCTGCCTCATATCTTGAACAGAAAAAAATAAGGAGGTGGTTTGCCCTCAGGGTTCCCCTGGCATGACCAGTTCTCCATAGATGCATGTCAAGTGAGGAGGAGGAGGAGTTTGGAGACCCTGGTAGTTCCTTCTACTTCTGGGTCACTCCTACCTCCAGGGTGATACAGGGATAACAAACTAGATGATGTTTAACGGAGCTACGGCGAGGAATGGTCTCTTTCCAGCAGTAGTGCCAGAGGAGAGAGCATCCCATGGAGGCTCTCACATAGAAGTCCAGCATCTGTGCTCCCCTTTTTCCAGGGGTGACCATATCTGGGAATAGCTTCAAGTCAAGAATTTCAGCAGTTCCTGGAAGGAAGCTATACCTGGGGAAAGCAAGGCAACTGTTACGGAAACAACAGGGTCCTGTATTTGTTACACTCTGAATCATCAGAAGAGGTCAGCTTGAAGGTCTCTACAGACACATCTGCCCTCTCGTGAATGAGGAACAGGAAGCTACAGACAGTAGCTTCACTCCTTGGGAGCAAGTTCACAGTCTGGAACTTCTGTAGTCCTGTGTTCTCCCACTTAATAGAGGATTCTGTTCCTTAATCCAACTAGAGATTAGTTATCCTGCTGTCAGAATATTTGCTGCACTTGCCTTGTGGGTACATCTTACAAGTAAGCTGCTTGTCAGGATGTTGAACAGGATAAGGAGGGGGGATACCCATAAACTTCCAAGAAATGGATGTATGATTTCATTGTACCCACTTTCTAATGAATTGTGAAAGTATGGCAGAATTCCTTCTTAAGAGTTGATTTCATTAATAAATACAATCTGTGAGGAGACATTAGTCCCATTTATTTATAACATTTGGAAGTCACTGATGTATACCTAAATAACTAAACAATTTTAAATGGGCAAATTAGCTTAGACCAAGTCTGCAATAACCCCCACCCCCACTTTTTCAACTCTAAATACCAACTCTCTAGCTAACTAGTTCTGTGATTATGATCAAGTCACTTAACACTATCTGAGCCATTTGTATACTCATTTATTTATCCATTTAGCTTTTTTTCATTCACCAAGTGTTTATTGAGAACCTACTATGTGCTAGGAGGTGTTATAAAAGATCTCATAATACCTACTTTACAGAGTAATTCCAAATAATTAGTGAGATAATTTAGAAAAGCTCCTAGAACAGAGGGGTAGTTGATAAATTTCTACTGTATATGAATTTGGAAACAAAACATATTAGAGGGTTAGGGAGAGAAAAGCCTGTCTCAGGGTTCAACTAGGTGTTTAAATCTTGTATATTGTTGCTAAAGATTTTAAAGGTGTATTTTTTTCCTCGACAATAGAACAGAGATATTAGTCTGAGTAATTGCCCTAAGGTCAGGTAAAATGATATTTAAAATCAGCATCCCCCCCATGAGCAAATATCTCCCTACTTTTGCTTTGGAATCAAGTCCATGATGTGGCCCATATTCAGACAGAGCCTTCTTGTAAGGATAGCCACCCTTTAGGGAGTGTGCTGTGAGAGGTACTGTAACCTCAAGTTTACAGGAGGCCTTCCCAGACAGCCTCTCTGTAACAGTCCTGAGTGATTGTGCACACACAGCACTCTGTGTACACCCTGTTTCACAAAGATTCCCCTCCTACTTCTCCCTTGTCTCTTTAGTAGGTAGTTCAATTTACATCACATAGATGGTTAAACAGTGCTGTTGGGTTACTGGAAGAAATTATTTATTTCTATACTTTTCTACTTTGAAAACTTAAAATGAAACTGGGATAAAAATTTTCAAAAGACCAAGAAGTGGGCAGATATCCTAGGGCCACAACGAAAAGCCAAACATTTCTTATTGGCTACTTGGCTTGGTGAATCAATGGAGGCTAATTAAATGTCCTGCTGAGAATGGGGGATTTGGTGTGTTTTATAAGGCTGAATAATCCTCCAGTGAGTCAAAGTAAAGATTTTTCTTTTAGAAAGCTGCTGACTAATGTGAGGTGGGTGAACTCTTTGGAAGAGCCTTGAGCAAATGCAGCTGGTATGCAAGTGAGGAGACATTTATTAACCACCCTGGGGGCCCTGGTGAGGAGAGAGAGAAATTTAGGGCAACTATGCATTTTTCTTACTCTGCTTCCCCGAAAATCAGGCCTTGCACCATTGTTGAAAATAGGAAGAATTCTGTATTTTAATCAGATTCCACATAATCCTGCACTTTGCAAAAGTAGACAATACTCTTTAAGCCAAAAGCTTTGTATTCTTCTTTGACCTCATAGAGAATCTTTAGAAATACATCCCTCACTCTGCTTTTTGTCTCACCTGCCTTGGTTGGGTGCCCCTGTGAACAGATAGCTTTAGATCTTTGCCTTCTCTTCTTCAATGGAATTTGGTTTCCTAAGAAGATAAAGGGAGATGCTTCCAGGACCCATGACTCTTCATATCATTTCTTTTTGTCTCTGAACAGTGGCTTGAAAGGAAGATACTTTATTAAATGCAAAGTGAAGGAAAATTTCTTGATCAAATTCCCCAGTTTTTTTTTCTTTTTTAAAAGCCTACATGTATAAAATTTTGCAAAAGATCTTAGAAATATGTTTTCAAGGAGAGGGAATTATGAAAACATTTGACTTTATAAGTAATTTTAGAAAGGTTAAGAAAAATTTGGCTCCATCCAGACAGAGCTTAGTAAGAATAGAATAAAGTCATCTTCATTCAGTTAGAGAGTAAAAACTAATAGACGAGAAGGTCCAATATTTACCAGTTTAAGAAGTCAGTAGTATGTTTAAAGGCAGACTCCAGGTTTACTGAGAGGGTTAAGGGGCTATAATTATGAAGTAATTAGTATTAATTTAAATACCAACAATGTTGATAAGAATTGTAATGTCAGAGAGCCACAGTAGCTCATGTTTGCTTTATAAAAGAAGTTTTAGCAAATCCAAACAAGGAACTGCCATTCCAACATATTAATTTTTCTTAAAACTGTGGAAGCCATTTTGAGCCAGTTTTTAAAGTCTAAAAATTTGGAATTTACCTTTGGAAATAAGAATTCACCTGGTCTAGATGCAATGGGAAAAGATCCGCTCCAAAACTGACTTTTTAAAATAGAGCTACAAACTTTTCAAGTGATGTCAGCAAAATGGTGGACTAGGAATCTCCAAGCTCTTATTCCCTGATAAAAATATTTTTAAAACAAGTAGAAACATCTGAAACAACTTTGTCTAAGCTCTGAAAAACAAAGGTTTACAGCTACCAAGCCAACGCCAAATCAAAAAAGAAAAAAAAGTCATCCTGAAAAGGGTAGGAAAATCTTGTGGCATTTTTACTCACTCTTGCCCTGGCAAAACCACTCCTTCTCTGGTATGGCAGTGGTTTTGGTCTTTAAGCAGCAGAATCCTGATTCCCAGTTCCCTACCTCAAACCAGAGGAAGCAGAGCAGTACTTATTTGTAAATCATTTGTGTGTGTCTGTTCTTAGTTTGACAGATATCCAAAGGACTGATATAAGGTGTTTATCTCTGTTTCGCCCACCTTGGAACTTAGGCAGGAAAAGTGATAAGCACTGCTCAGAAAAGCAAGGTGATTATAGACACAGATGCCTGGGGTATGAGATTACATGTGGAGACACACAATAGACTATCTAAGGCCTGGAGGAGAAGCTGGGGTGAGGCTTTTCAGGGAATTAAGACATTCAAAAGCAGCCATATATATAGGGGAATTTAGAAAGCCATGCATATGCCCAGCCAAGATGCATGCCAAAAAATACCTGAGAAGACCTTAAGCTTTCACCTCAGGATTATGCCTTCACTTAGAACAAACCTAGCTAAGTTTTGACGGATTGTCCTAGGAAAGACCCAACCTGCAAAGACTGGGAGAGCTCCTGGCATTCAAGGAAATCTTTTTCAAAACATTATCTGAACACAGAGACTGCAGTGATCACACGTGATAAGGAACAGTTTTTGATTGTAATAAAATAGCTTGGAAAAGCCTCCAAAAATGGACCACTGTAACCTTCAACAATTTAAAAAAACCTGGGGAAGTGGAAGAATCTGATTTCCAGAGTTTTCCACATTATAATAGTCAAATGCCTAATTTTCAACAACAACAACAAATCACAAGGCATACAAAGAAACAGAAACAGGGCTTCCCTGGTGGCTCAGTGGTTGAGATTCCGCCTGCTGATGCAGGGGACACGGGTTCATGCCCCGGTCCAGGAAGATCCCACATGCTGCGGAGCGGCTGGGCCCGTGAGCCATGGCCGCTGAGCCTGCGCGTCCGGAGCCTGTGCTCCGCAACAGGAGAGGCCACAACAGTGAGAGGCCCGCGTACCGCAAAAAAAGAAAAAACATATGGAGCATTCAAAGATCAAAATAAATTGATAGAAACTGTTCCTGAGAAAACCCAGAAATCAGACTAACTAAACAAAGACTTTAAAATAATTGTCTTACAAATGCACAAAAAGCTAAAGAAAAACAGGAACAAAAACATTAAATGATAGTAGGAAAACAATGTGTGAACAAAATAAGAATATCAGCAAAGAGATAGAAATTATTAAAAAGAACCAAACAGAAATTCTGGAGCTATCAAGTATAATAAATGAAATTACAAATTCACTAGAGGAGTTCAACAGCAGATTTGAATAGGAAGAAAAATAATCAGGTAACTTGAAGATAGGAAAATTGAAATTATTGAATCTGAGGAACAGAAAGAAAAAGAATAAAGAAGAGTGAATAGAGCCTAAAGCACTTGTAGGGCAGCATCGAATGGACCAACATACATATTGTGGGAGTCCCAGAAGGAAAAGAGAGAACAGGGCAGACAGAATAGTTGAAGAAATAATAGATAAAACTTACCAAATTGGATGATAGACATGAATCCACAAATTCAGGAAGCTCAACAAACTCCAAGAATGATAAACTCAGAGACCCACAATGAAACAATTATAGTTAATCTGTCAAGACTAAAAGGCAGGGGCTTCCCTGATGGCGCAGTGGTTGGGAGTCTGTCTGCCGATGCGGGGGGTGCGGGTTCATGCCCCGGTCTGGGAGGATCCCACGTGCCGTGGAGCGGCTGGGCCCTTGAGCCGTGGCCGCTGGGCCTGCGCGTCCGGAGCCTGTGCTCCGCAGCGGGAGAGGCCGCGGCAGTGGGAAGCCCGCATACCGCAAAAAAAAAAAAAAAAAAGACTAAAAGGCAAAAAGAGAATCCTGAAAGCAGCAAGAGAGAAGGAACTCATCACAAGATAGATCCTCAATAAGATTATTAACTGATTTGTAATCAGAAACCTTTGAGTCCAGAAGGCAATAGAGTGACATATTTACAGTGCTAAAAGAAAAAAAAAACAAAAAACCGCCAACCAAGAATTTTATATCTAGCAAAATTATCCTTCAAAGTGAGTGAGAAATTAAGACCTCTCCAGGTAAACAAAAGCTGAGGGAGTTCATTATCATTAGACCTGCCTTATAAGAAATGCTTTTTAGCAAGTGAAAGGATGATAGACAGTAACTTGAAGCCATATGAAGAAATAAAGATCTCCAGTAAGGATAGATATAAGGGCAAATATGAAAGTATTATTGTAATTTTGGACTGTAACTCCACTTTTTATTTTCTATAGCACTTAAAAGACAAATGCAAAAAAATAATTAGATCTATGTTATTGGGCAAAGAAGGTATATAGATGTAATTTGTGACATCAATAACCTAAAGGGTGGGGGAGATGGAACACTACCTAACACTATACAAAAAAATAAACTCAAAATGGATTAAAGATCTAAATGTAAGACTGAACACTATAAAACTCTTAGAGGACAACATAGGAAAAATGCTCTTTGACATAAATCGCAGCAAGATCTTTTTTGAGCCACCACCTAGAATAATGAAAATAAAAATAAACAAATGGGACCTAATTAAACTTGAAAGCTTTTGCACAGCAAAGGAAACCATGAACCTGACAAAAAGACAACCCTCAGAATGGGAGAAAATATTTGCAAATGAAGCAACAGACAAAGGATTTATCTCCAAAATATACAAACAGCTCATGGAGCTCGATATCAAAAAAACAAACAATCCAACTAAAAAATGGGTGGGAGACCTAAATAGACATTTCACCAAAGAAGACATATGGATGGCCAAGAGGCACATGAAAAGATGCTCAACATCACTAATTATTAGAGAACTGCAAATCAAAACTACAATGAAGTATCACCTCACACCAGTCAGAATGGCCATCATCAAAAAATCTACAAACAATAAATAGTGAAAGGGTGTGGAGAAAAGGGAACCCTCTTGCACTGTTGCTGGGAGTGTAAATTGCTACAGCCACTATGGAGAACAGTATGGAGGTTCCTTAAGAAACTAAAAATAGAACTACCATATGACCCAGCAATCCCACTACTGGGCATATCCTGAGAAAACCATATTTCAAAAGGACACATGTACCCCAATGTTCATCGCAACACTATTTACAATAGCCAGGACATAGAAACAACCTAAATGTCCAACAATAGATGAATGGATAAAGAAGATGGTACATGTATACAGTGGAATATTACTCAGCCATAAAAAGGAATGAAATTGGGTCTTTTGTAGAGATGTGGATGGACCTAGAGTCTGTCATACAGAGTGAAGTAAGCCAGAAAGAGAAAAACAAATATCATATATTAATGCATATATGTGGAATCTAGAAAAATGGTACAGATGAACCTATTTGTAGGATAGGAATAGAGACATAGAGAACGGACATGTGGACACAGGGGGGAAGGGGAGGGTGGGACAAAAAATAATTATTTTTAAAAAATTATAATTTAATTATTTTAAAAAATAATTATAAACTATTTTTAAAAACAATTATAAATCTATGTTATTGGGCAAAGAATATATAAAGATATAATTTGTGACATCAATAACCTAAAGGGTGGGGGAGATAGAACTGTATATAAGTAAAGTTTTCTATGCAATTGAAGTTAAGCTGGTTTTAGTTTAAATTATAATGTTATAACTTAGGATTTTATATGTAAGCTCCATGATAACTGCAATTAAAATATCTGTAGAATATGCACAAATAGAAATGAGAAGGCAATCAAAGCATGTCACTACAAAATATCAACTAAACACAAAGGAAGGCAGTAATGGAGGGTATGAGGGGGACAAAATCTATAAGACAACAAATAATAAAATGACAATAGTAAATTCTTCCCTGTCAGTAATTATTTTAAGTGTAAATAGATTAAGCTCTTCAATGAAAAGGGAGAGATTGGCAGAATGGATAAAAAACATAATCCAACTGTATGCTTTCTGTGAGAGACTTATTTAGATCTAGAGACACAAATAGGTTAAAAGTGAAAGGATGGAAAAAGATATTCCTTGCATATAGTAACAAAAAGAACTGGGTGACCATACTAACATGAGCCGAAATAGATTTTAAGTTAAAAACTGTTATAAGAGACAAAAGACATTATATAATGATAAAGAGGTCAATTCATCAAGAAGCTATAACAATTATAAACATATATACAAACAACAGAGCCCCAAAATATATGAAGGAAACACTGACAGAATTAAAGAGAGAAATAGACAGTTTTACAATAACAGTTATAAATTTAAGTGCCCCATATTTAATAATAGATGGAACAACTAGACAGAAGATCAATAAGGAAATCGAGGAATTGAACAACACAATAAACCAATTAGATGTAACACATATATAGAATACTCCATCTAACAACAGCAGGATTCACATTCTTCTCAAGTGCACATAAACATTCTCCAAGGTAGACCATATGTTAGACCACAAAAAAAGTCTTAGCAAATTTTAAAAGATTGAAAACATACAAAGAATCTTTTCCAGTCACAGAGGAATGAAACTAGAAATCAATAGCAGAAGAAAAACTGGAAAACCTACAAATATGTGGAAAATAAAAACATACTCTAACACAACTGGTGGTTCAAAGAAGAGGGCACAAGAGCATATAGAAAGACAAGACCTTAAGACAAATGAAATGGAAACTAGTCTGCAGTTTCTGTGATCTTCAGAACCAATTGAAATCGTTTTTTGCCCTATTGATTCAAGCCTACCACCTAGTGATGAAAAGGAACAATTGCAGGTATAAGTTACAGACTTTCTGACTCAAACATTCTTCATTTTTTTCCAGGAACATTTTGAGCAAAGACACATAGATTGCCTATACATATATGATTTGTGATAATAAAGTTAATTAAAATAAGGGTGGTAGCTAATTTCCACAGATGATTCCTTGATGAGCCACACCTCCCCCAACTCATACCTTGGGTTGTCCACTCCCATGCTGAATAATGTAGCAAAAGGCAGCACTGGCTTCCATGTGGCTAAATTTTTTAAAGTGAAGTATTTTATATTAAATTATAAAAAGCAACATAGATTAAAAAGAACAATTTGACTTTCCTTGGAAGTTTGTATTTGACATTTTAAAGTGTACTGTGGTATCTAGGGCAGACTCCTTTTTTCTTAAGTGAGTTTTGATAAGGTGATTGTAATTCTAGTAAAAATAATGACCTTCAGTTTGTTATAACAAATATTTATTGAGCAGCTACTTGATGTCAGGAACAGTGCCAGGCATTGGATGTGTTAGGCAGCAAGTGATTAGACCATAGTGTCACACATTTTATGACTGGACAAGTATAGGGAGATGTCACAATACAAAGGAGGGACCATGTGTAACCAAGAGAATGTGACAGAAGTGACTCTCTACACTTCTGAATCTATGTCATAAGTAATCATGCAGCTCCATTTCAGTGGCTTAGACTGCCTGCTTCAGAGGAAGCCAGCCACCATGTAAGAAATCTGACTACCCTAAGATCTCCATGCTCTGAGAAAGCCCAAGATGGCCACATGGAAAGACTACATAGGGAAAGAGTGATGGGCAAAGACTACATAGGGAAAGATTGATGGAGAAAGACCGCTCCCAACTGTTCCAGCCATTCTCACCTGGATGCCAGACACATACTAGTGAAAGAACTGTCTTAGACATTCCAGGATATGCCATATGGAAAATGACTACGACCCCAGACATGTTGCCTCAGGCATGTGATAGACACAGGTGAGGGCCAGGCATCATGGCACAGGGACAAGATAGGCCCACTGTGCCCTGTCGAAATTCCTGACTGATAGAATTGGGAGCATAAGAAAATAACTATGTATTATGCCACTGAAATTTGGGGAGGTTTATTACATATTCAGAACAACACTTTTAAGTGTTAGTTTCAAAACAGCCTCATTATTTCGTGCTCACAGATATATAGAGATGAGTATTCAGCTAGCACCTAAGAAGATTTTGACTTGTAGCTCTCTCACATAGAAAAGTCATTTGACCCTTTTTATCTTCCATCTTATCATCTGTAAAATGGGTTAAAAAATAATGTTTAACTTACAGGGTGGTTGTGAATATAAAAATAAAACACTGAATGTGAAAACACTTAGTGAACTGAACTGCTGTACAGAATTTCTAGTGGCAGTAGTGATACTGGTTGGTGGACAGTCGGGTTGTGTTCAGTGATGACGGCAGTGTAGTTAAAGATTAGCCAGGTGGCAGTCATAGCTGTCTGGAGACATGTGAGCAACCAGACATCTGCAAGAACATTCTTGAGTTTCATAATTGTAAAGTGTTCTGTTAGGTATAGAAGTATGTCAGTCCTTGCCCTTAAAAAACCTGACAATATCTGAAAAATAATATTCAACTACATGAAACGGTATATGTTTTGTAGAAGAATAAAATAAATTAGACTTTATAGTGTGGACACCAATTTGCTGCAGGACTTGAATCCATATGGCTTTATAGAAGAGGTAGCGTTTTCCCTAGAAACAGGGAATGGATATTCCCACTGTTGCTCTGGGTTCAGGGAAGAAGGGGATTTTCAGGATGAATGAGGGGGATAAATAAGGGGGACACTAAGGGGAGAATGTTGGAGCAGATATCCTTCAAGGTCTGTCCAACTGAAAGCAGGAGTGTTCCCAGGGACACCGCGTGTTGCAGGGTCAACTGCCTGCTCTGCGCAGGATTTACAGGGAGGCTTCTTTGATCTGGTTCCAAGGACTCATTTGTTTTGTGCCTGAAACAAAACAGACACCAGTCATCTTTCTCTACTCAGGTGAGCAGCATTAAGCATTACCTTTCTGGGCAGGGTTTGCATTTCAGAAGCACATTTCTTGATCAGCGGGGAAATGAGAAAATGAGGGAGTCCAAATGTTTTCCCCTCAGAAACAGTGTTACAAATAGTGGTTGAATTCCCAGGTTCCTTCATGGAAAGTGTATAGAATCCAGCCAGTGTGGCTTATCACTGGTGATTTGGGGGAAATAACTCGCAGATTCGATTTAGGAATTTGTATCATTTCTCTTCCCAAAGCAAGAGGAGTGATGACGCAGCGAAACACTCCCCATCCTCCCCATTGCTCTGATTCTTCTGTTTAATGGCACTTGCCACCGAGAATCTTGGGAGCCTACAGCCCAAGTACGTATCATGAGACTCTGTCAGGCAGAGTAGTTTTCGGGTCACTCCTTCCCTTTTTCATTTGCTTCCAGGGAGTTTTCCTGCCGGCCTCTCTTTTGCCCCCACTATTCATGATTTCAAGTCATAACCTCTCCTCTCAGACCATAGGCAGAGACTGCTTCTCCATCTCCTCAGTTCTGTGACGATGACACACAGCCCTTCTTTAAGAGCTCTCTTCTTACCACAAAGGAAAGCAGAAGGAGGGGTGATGGAAAGCAGGGAGAAACAACAGTCTCAACAAGTCACTGAATACGTACCATCTTTTTAAATCATGGGTTTATAAATGGAGCCAGTCCTTACACATTCTCTAGATTTCAGCTCTGCCTGTGTCAGGCACAGCCAGAGAGACTCATGGCTTTTTCTCTTTTCCCTAGAAAGAAGCTTGGCTCCATTTATGCTAAAATGCTCTGTATCTGCATTGCCTGTGACTCATTCCTCTTTGTGTTTTCTCTGTCCTCTAAGTGACACTGAGAAGGACTCTGCCTTAGAGCTACCTCTGAGGAAGAGTTGGCAATAATCATCAATAGAGCTGCGATTGTCTAACTAAGCGTCTACTATGCTAGGAATTATACTAGGCTCAAACTTAAGATAATAGGAAAAACTAAGCCCATGTACCATGTACTGGGCAAAGCCTTTTACACATATTGTATCATTTAATAGTTCAGCCACCCCATGATGTAACTGAGGGTCAGAGGTTAAATCTTGGCTTGTCCAAATTTCCATGGTATCCATTCTTCCCGAGTCCAAGGCCCATTCTCTTCCCTCCAGACAGGGCAGGGACTTTTGGCTCTCCCTTTCAAGCCTGTTTCTCTTCATCAGGAAGTCATCTAAAAAAGGCATAGCATCACAGTTCTGTCCCTATAGTAACTACTAATTATTTCTTCCTGCCCCAGACCCAATCCTATCCTGGTCACATAATAGGTCCCACCACTGGCCTCTTTCCCTGCCAAACACAGACCAAAAAAATGGGGAGAAGTGCAAGTCCAGTCTATATTGGTAGTGGGGTTTCTCAGGTTACAGATAGGTCTTAGTCATTGAGGTGAAGGGGAGAGAAAGACGAGGGGGATCCCTGGTGCCAGTGAGTTAAGAGGAAATGGGCTTGTCATGGTGCTCTGGCTGCCACTGCCAAGAGTCATCATGAGGATCAAATGGAGATAAAAGGTGTATAAAAGGTTTTTAAACTCTCAAGTGACGTAGAGGTATGATAATACTATATCTGCCATACTTCCTCAACTTTAAATGTTTTTTGTGTTTTAAGGTTTCTTAAAAGAATACATCTTATAATCAATAAATACATTAATTTTGGTAGGATATTTCTTCCCCCCCCCACCAAAAGGTGTTGTTAATTCAGAGGTGGATTTTACAATGGATGACTTCTTAGAATTCAGGACATTCCACATAAGTTAGTTTGACATTCCCAAGTTAGGGGCTAGAGATGATACTGAGATTGTTCTTTGCTCAAGAAGAGCATATGGCCCTAACAGAGCCATATAGTATGGGGAAGTCTCTAGCTATTGTCATTTTAAGCAGGAGAAGAGAAGCTAAAGGTGGGACAAATTGCATAACAGGACAAGGCAGGGCAGGATGAGGCTTACCTCAGGCCCTAACACTTTCTACAAAAATAGAAATGGAAACCCCTATGGTCCTCCCCCACGCCCCCATCTCTTCCCACTCCAGCTCAGTCATATAAATGAAAGATATTCACATTTATGTTTGGACCCACATCCATTTGATTCAAATAGTCACCATTTATCCCCCTCTAGCCTAAGTGTCTGCATCAGTGGCATGGCCCACCCTTTAACAGATCTGGGAAAGAGGTTCACACAGGCTCTGGATGCATGTTTAGGGCCCTATGGGCAGGGAATTCCAGAATCCTGGTACTTGGAGCATTTTTAGATTCTAGACTCTAGAAGAGGGGTTAGGTGGACATATCCCCTTGACCTTGAGAATTTAGAGGCAGCACAACCCAAAAGACTGCCTTTACTTTTGACACCAACTGCAAGTTCATTGGTTCCCAAGACCACCTGTAGTTTTGATAATTCACTAGAAGAACTCACTGAAAGCTATTGCACTAATGGCTATGGTTTATTACATTGAAAGGATGCATATTAAAATCTGCTAAGGGAAGAAACACACGGGACAGGGTCCAGCAAGGTTCCCAGTGCAAAACTTCCAGTTATCCTTTTCCAGGGGAGCCATAGACAGCGTTAACTCCACTCAGTACCCACATGTGACAATATGCAGAGTATTACCAACCAGGGAAGCTCCTCCAAGCCTTCATGTCCAGAGTTTTTCCTGGGGCTCAATCATATTTATGGTTGACTTTCCACGTGCCTGAGTTTAGTCTCAAGTTCCTCCAGAGGCTGAGCTGATACCTTTAATCTCCATCTCCTTTGGAGGTAGAGAAGATACCATGTGGCCCAAATCCCTCTTCATAAATCACATTGTTAGATCATCCAGTGTGGTCCAAGGGCCCCAGATAAACCATGACACTCTTCCTCAAGATTAACTCCCAGGATATGAGCATGAAGACTAAAGATTTCCTTGGGTAAGATTAATTCTTTATTACACATCCCCACACTTCTGGCTCATGGGGAGCAGGGTTACCAGAAAAGGTAGGACACCAAATTAAATTTGAATTTTAGATAAATAATGAACAATATTGTAATATAAGTATGTCCCAAATACTATATTGGGTGTACTTAGACTAAAAATTTTTTTGTTGTTTATCTGAAATTAGAACTTAATTTCTAATTTCTTGGGTATCTTATATTTTTATCAGTTAAATCAGGGAACCCCAGTGGGCAGGAACAAGACTAGAGGAGGGCCAGAATAGTGCCTTCTAAAGCACGGAAGGGCTAGACTGGGCAGCATATTCACATTTTTCCTGCAAACTAAAGCAGAGTTGAGGATACACAGTGGCCAGTGCCAGGATCTCTAGCCAGAAATGACAAGTCAGAGCAGAAAGAGTTAAGAACAGCTGTGGCCAAAACTAGCACCGTGGCAAGGAGTAAAGGACCAGAGGACCAGAGTGGGGCTGATCACTCCAGACACAGCAGGCTGCCAGAAGCCTGTTATCATAAGTCAGTTTTGGATATCCCAGGCTCACCCCTGCCAAGAAACCTCTGCCTGAGTCTGACTCCATGGGTTGAGATATACCTGGTTTCCATTTCAGTTTTACTACTGATTAGCTGTTGTCCTTGGGGAAGTTACTTTACTCCTTTGAAACTGCGATTTTCTCTTCTCTAAATTGAGAATACAACACATTTCATAAATTTGTTGGAGAGCAACTGAGCTAATTTACATAAAGCACCTTGCATGTATAGTTCTTTAAGAAAATTTACTTCCTTTCTCTCTTTTTTTTTTTGGATTGAATGATTTATTTTATCATGAAAGTATCCAATTTTAATACACCAGCAGGAGAAACTCACTAGTGAAATGGACTGAATTTTTTTTTTTTTTTTTTTGGCTAAGAAAGTAAAATGTTTGTTAGTTATATTCCTGATCCTTTTTCCAGGTCCTCTGATTTGCAGCCTCTGTGGACTTGAAAGAGGACACTCACAAGTGTAGGAAAAACCATATCCATATGAAAAAAAAGTCACCAACATCCCACACATAATTATGTTTCTTAGAAACCACTCCCCAAAACACCAACCATTTAACTTTGTTTGTGCTGTGGCCTTTGTTCCCAAGCAAAAGATGAATTCTAAAAGTTCACATGTTCTTCATCAAGAGTAATCTTCAGCCCCAAAGGGAAAGATCTCAGAAGCATTTGAGTTAATACATTCCTCTTGCTAATGTAACCAAAATATTCCAATGTTTTCCCTTAATACTCTCAATTTACAACTAGCAGACAGATGCTTCTTCTCAGAAGCCTTCATAAATCTTCCCATATGAGATGAAAATGAAGGATTTATTCTTGCCCATCTTTTAATTTTACTCAACACTCAATGAGTTATTCTTACAGCTGGCATTTCAAATGTATTAGTACAATTTATCACTCAAAGGCTTATGCAAGGACTAAATTACACTAATGAATTGACTATGAATTTGAAACCTAACATGAGGCCAAATATTTTCTGGCTTCATTTCTGTATCTCAGCAAACGGCTTAATTTGCTCCCTACTTATCCATTACTGCTAAATTGTCTTGCTATCATTGTAGTAAATGGCTGAAACCCTGGCTTGCCCTAAGGCTCAGGCTGAATGGAGTGGAATGAGGACACTTATGTAGATGGGAAAGGTAAAAACCTGCCATCCACTCATTTTTGCTGAGCTAGAGGAGGCAGGAGGGGTTCATAGTCCAACCCACCTTTTTCAGTACCTCTTACAGTCACAGAGTATTCTTAACAATTGGCATTTCCAGTGTATTAATGGAATTTATCATTGAAAGGCTTATGAAAAGGTTAAATTACACTAATGAACTGACTTTGCATTTGAAGTAGAACACGAAGACAAATATGTTCTGGCTTAGGATTTTTTTGTATCTCAGAAAACTACTTAATTTTCTTGCTACTCACCCATTATCACTAAATTGTCTTGCTACAATAGTAATGTCCTGTTAGCAGTGTTACAGTTAAGAGTCTGTGCGTGTTTTCACTATAAGTGCCTATTTTCTGAGATTCAAACTACATCGGGAACAGTGGAAATCTCACAGGTCTCTCAAACTTTGTTGGAATTGCTCCAGCCCTAGAGTTCTTTTGTGCACATTAAAAATCAGGCCATTTGAGGGAGAGGCACCAGGTATTTTCCGAAACAGTTGACTTTTTGCCCGCTTCCAGTTACGGGCTAGCTTTAATTTTAGATGGAAACTTTGTGGATATTTAATTTAGCATCTTCCCATCTTCTTTCCCATTTTCATTGCTCTTTTGTACTTTAGCAAAGGCTCTTGTACCTCATATATGACTATGAAGATTTTGTTCCCAGATAATCAGTCACTGAACAAGATTTAATTGCTAAAAATGGTAAGAGAATTTTTTTAAGTTTCTGTCTGTGAAACACAAATGAGCAAGTGAAACTTATAATGTATAAAGCATTCTGTACTTCTGTGAGAAACTCAACTGTTTCTGATGGAAATGTAATGGGCCTGAATAAATGATCAGCCACAATCCCTTAAATTGCATAACATGTGTAGTGAAAAGATAAAATCTTTGGAATTCAGAATTAAGTCTAGGCGAGGGAGAAAAAAAAAAAAAGAACCTGTCGTCTTTGCTCAAATTTCCAGAAGTTACAAGATAATGTGAATTTCTCTTCCTGTATTGTCACCTTTCATGCCGTAGTAGGCCTGGTAGACTGCTCAGTGCTGCTACGGGGTCCCATCCCCAAATCCTACCCTTTTTTTGGACATATGGGCTAGCTGTTCCTATCCCCTTTCTCTGCAAAGCTAGCTCAGCCAGAAATCTCCCAGTTATGGTCTCAAACCCAAGTCTTCCTCAACTCCCACAAAACAACTAGACCTCAGACAAAAGGCTGAGAGTGTGGGTTGTATCATCACAGATTTCCCTCATGGTGAGGTTCTGAAGCTTGGATGCAACTTCTCAACCCGGCTCAGTTCTTGCAGAACTTATATTTTAGTGGGGTGTTTTGAAAGTAGTTCCTAATTCTTCTCAGTCAAATACATATTCTTGAACATTTTACCACATGCAGTAGGACACAATCAGGCTCATCTCTCTTTCGCTAATGCCCCTAATTCAACCATCAGGCCATTCACCCACACACAAAAACCTCACATAAAAGCCATCTTCCTTTCCTATCATTCATCTTCTGTGTTGAATATTGTTAACAAGGAATGAGAAAACCAATTAACCTATGCTGTACAGAGGTTCTCTTCACATCATGCCAAGGATCAAGTTGTCCTGGATGGGAAGCAAGGCCTTCTTTGTGTTTGCTGAACCATTCTTTAGCAGTATGTGATGCTCTTGACTTCCACTGATTTCTCTCAGAATGTGCCACAAGACACTGAAAATTCTTCACTTTAGGATTCACCAGAAGGAGGACACTTATGAATCTACCCAACCAATTGGTTTTCCTTTTGATAACCTTGACTCTCAGAATTACCTCTCAATTCCAATTACTCCAGAGTCCCAGTGCAAGGGCATGTTGCATCTTTTGGACCCCCAGATATCCAGTACTGCTTCAGCTTCACCTTTAGCTGAGAGACCTTCCAAGCATTCACGGCAGCTTCACCTTGCACATGCGGACAATGGAAGGTCCTACCCACGTGCTCTGCTGTAAATTAATATCTCTTGTTTTGCCATCTTCTTCTCCTCCCCCTCCTCCCCCTTCTTTTACAGAAAGACAATACCTTTTCCTCTATGAGGTTAAATTAAACAAATGGTATAGTGTACCGATCTCAGGTACAAAATGATTCCACATTTAAGTGTACCAAAAGTGAAAAGCAGGGTGTAGCCATGTTTGTGGAATCCTCTGGCACAGGGAGAAAGCTCCCAAACTCATGATTTCTCAGAGAAGCTGGCTGAGTAGAGGCACTCAGAGTAAAACTAGGCTAAGGAAGCCCAACTGCCTGCTTTTTAAAAATTTGAAGTACATTTTAAAGTTGTAATTCCTTGCAAGAGTCTACCTATGCTTTGGAATATTTCCAGGGTGGAAGAAAAACTGTATTATTTGGGCCTGTTTAATTCTCAAAATTTGGCTCCTTACCTTTTCGGGAAATGGAATCCATGTCACCTCTGATTCTGGCCTACATGGCAATTGGAGAAAAGGTGTATGAAGTAGAGAAAAGCCAGAGGGTCAGAGGTAATAAACTGTAACCAGTGAATTCTCCTCTAAGGTCTAACTGGACTTTTTTCAAGGCAAGTTTACTCTGTATTTTGAAGATGTTTTGGGTGGAAAGGCTACCAACTGCCCATCCTCTTAGCCACTTGTACATTCGAAAATAGTATTCTTACACTCACAGTCAGGCATGAAATAGCATCCCCTAATTCTAGTGGCAGGTTATGCCAAGGAGAACAAGGTAATACGTCCCAATAATGTAAAAGACATTATGCCACAGCAGACCAACATAAAACATAACATTTGATATGTAGATGAGACCAAAGGGAAGCTAATGTTTCAACTTTGCTTTTTGGGTTCATGCTTCTTTCTTTAGTGGTCTTGAGTTCACTCTCTGGCAAATTATAGCCATGTTGCATATGCGTTGATGGTGGAATATTCTGGACCACGTGCCAGCAAAAGCAAACCCTTCCTATTTCACTTCCTCTCCAGGTAAATGTGTTAACCATCTAAAGAGCATACGTACATACAAGCGCACACACACACACATATATGTGGCTGCCAGTATGACTGAGCAACTGAGAGGTTTTGGGGAGATGTTCAGGGTGCTACAATCAGATGAATTAGAAGATAAGGGCGGCATTCCTTTGGGGATACCCTTCCTCAGATTTCCCATGCAGTACCTAAAATTCCCAGCCCTGTGTCTTTGCCTCCCACCCTTTCTTCTTTCTTGATTTCTCTTCCCTTCTTCTCTTCTTGAATCAATCTTGCAGAACCCAGACCAAATGCCGCTTCTTAATCTCCCATCTTCTCTCAAGTCTGAAGTATTTGCTGCCTCCACTGAATATTCATAGCATCGATACTTATAAAGAGTCACTGGAAAAGAGTAACATATGGTGATTAGAAGGAAAGGCTTTTAAGACATAGAGATCTGGGCTTAAGTCCTAGTTCTACCTCTGACTATTATAGTTGTGTGACACCTGGGAAATTCCTTAATCTCTCTAAGCCTTGGTTTCCTCCTCTATAAAATGTGGAAAATAATATCAATTTCATGTTTTTGTTGATATAGTCAAATGAGATAATACATATAAAGCTTTTAGCCAAGTGTCTGGTCTATACAGAATATGCAATAAATGCTGACTGTTGAAATTACATCAAAGCACCTACCACTTTCTTCCTAATTTCTATATGTAGCTCTATATCCACCTAAGGTCCCCCTCTAGACTCTAAGTTCACCTAGACTGGGAGTCAGGTCTTCTGCAACTTTGTATTTCCCAGAGGGTCTCGGACAATGCCTTGTACTAACTACCTTTGTTAAATAGATGAATGGTGGCGATTTTGAGCTAACAACTTATGTTTGGCTCTTGAAACCCATAATATTATCCTGGTGAGGCAAATAGGAAATAGGCATCATGCTTCAAAATGCCAGTGAGGAGACCAAAGAACCACAGTGGTCAAGTGATGGGAGTAAGCACCTATCAGAGGATAATGACATGTATTTCTCTGTTGATCTATGAGCTCTCAAAAAACAAAAACAAGACAGAATCTCAGTAGCAAAGACTGTGCTGAATCTGCGAAAACCAAACTGCCAGTCAGTCTGGTCGAGTCAGTGAAACAACAATTTGAGAAATGTCAACATTTTGTATGAAACGTCTGGTTGTTGACGGAATTAGCCATTATAAGAATTAGTTGTCAGTCAGCTCTTGGGTACTCATACATTAGGCTCTATTTTGAGCCTTTGGCTTAATTGCAAAAGCTAAATTCCTAAGCAAAATTTTCTCATTATTTCAAATTCAGAGCATGGGCGAAAAGTGCATGTAATTTAACAAAATTAGTGAGTACATACTTGAGCTATTTTATTTACAGATCAAATTAGGTGATGGCCGTTTCATACTTTTGTATATAAGATAGTGTTAAAATTCTACCTTTCTAGATCTTCAGGCCTCAGAGAATTCTTACCTCAGCGGAATGTAAAAACTTAATTTTTCTCAGTATTTAACATTCATAGGACTTGTAAGAAACATACCATAACCATGACTTTTCATTTCCTCGTGGCTTATGTAAATATGAGGCCGTCTACAGCTGAGTACGTGTGAGGTTTTTTTTTTTCTTCACTCTATCTCTCTGTACAAGAATTGTTTTTGAAAAATCATCTTTAGAGAAGCGTCGTACATAAAAGAAGTGTATACACTGCCATCCACTAAAAGGTGTCAGAAGGCTCCCCGTGGCAAAGCTCGCAGCATCCTGTGGTTTTCAACTTATTACTAGAGGGATTCAGCGAGGTTTCTCCTAAACACCGTCAAGGCTTTGCTGAACATTTGGCAACATTGAGATTACTTTAAGCAACTCATTTTGGTTACAGCCTAAAAAGACTTCCTGTTTTTATGAGGTAGCCCTCTTTCTAAGGGGCAAAGTGGGGGCAGGAGGACTGCCACTTCAGGAGAGGGAATGAGCCCTTGTCCCAGACATGGCTGAGGAGTTCTAGAAGGCGGGGTATCCTGTTCTAAAGGACGTTACTCGGGAACAGGACTGCCGTTCCTTGGTGAGGAACTCTACTCAAGAGAAAGGTGAGCAGAGTGGAAGGCAGAACTACTAGTTCCATTCCCTGATTTTTACCATCAGCATCTGCTTTAACGGGAAGATCATAGACTGAGTCACCACCTGGACCTGTGTGCTTGCCGCGCGCGCACACGCGCATATACGTTCAGACGCACAAGTACGATAATCTTCCTTAAACGTTACTTTTCCCATCTTTTGTTCAAAATCCTTCAGTAACATAAACTTGCAAATCAATACCCTTCAAGTCATTCACTCAACTTTTTCTCAATTTACTCCCCCACCCCCCACCCCACCCTCCGCTTCCCCACTGCCCCAGTTCTTCCCATCATCTCATTATTCCCCAACATGGTAGCTCTACCCAGCATCCAACTAATCCATCTGTACACAGGCCCTTTGACACGCATCTCGTGCCTATCTATTTCATAACCCAGTTGTTTTCACATTATTTTTTTTATTTTTATTTATTTATTTTTGGCTGCGTTGGGTCTTCGTGGCTGCGCGCGGGCGTTCTCTAATGGCTACGGGCGGGGGCTACTCTTCGTTGCGGTGCGCGGGCTTCTCACTGCTGTGGCTTCTCTTGTTGGGGAGCACGGGCTTCAGTAGTTGTGGCACGCGGGCTCAGTAGTTGTGGCTCACGGGCCCTAGAGCGCAGGCTCAGTAGTTGTGGCGCATGGGCTTAGTTGCTCCGCGGCATGTGGGGTCTTCCTAGACCAGGGCTCGAACCTGTGTCCCCTGCGTTGGCAGGTGGATTCTTAACCACTGCACCACCAGGGAAGCCCTATTTTCACATTATTAAACCTGCAAATCCTTTCAGAAAATGGAATTGTAGATGGAAATTGATTACATAAAACTGGGAAAAGCAGAGCTGTTGTGTTTAAACAGGAATGGAGGGGGACTCTTACCTCTGCCTCCCCAGGTCTCCCTTGCCCTCTGTGCCATTTTGCAGTGATACCTGAGTCACCCCTGTGAAAGTTTAGGTTCTACCAAACACATTTGAAAACTACTCGTCTAATATCTTTCTCCAGAAGTCTTTTGAAACACCAACCACACTCACTTCTTCCATTAAAGTCCCACTCCTCCACACTCAAGGATTCAGATTGCCCCTGGATCCTCCCTTCCCTCAGCATTTATTGCTTTGCTTCGTAGAATAGCACACTCTGTGGAGAATGGGTGACTTGATATCAAACTCCCCGAGGAAGGACAAAATGGCTTCACTTTATCCCTCCCACTCGTCTCCAAGCCCTACAACATGCACAGAAGCTGGTGTAGCACTAGGGCTGCACTGAATAAAGAGCTGTAGAAGTTCCTCCGTCTCTGAGCTTTCCGTGTACACATTTTCATGGATGTGATCAATGCAATGCACCAAAATGCATGACTCTTCCTATCACAATGAGGCAGCGATGCTAGTCATGTTTGGACGTTTAAATCTTGACCACTGTCTTGATCCTGAAGTGTCTTGTTATCAATGAATGCAAAAGCATGTTGAACGGTACTTTTCAATTACCCTGTGAACATCTGGAGTCCAAAGCTGAAGACAAACAAAAGCACTAACAACCTCCAAATTTAAAAAGAGCCACCAACGATTGGGGCCACCCACTACTACTGGGTGCTAACACCCCATCCTTCACTTCAGCTCCTGTTATCCTATATGCAATATAAGCAGAAGGCTGAAGGAGGGGACAGAGAGAAAGTACTGAGGATCTAAGTGGTGGCGATAGCCTTGTTGCCATACGATGTTTTTGAGTTAAGAAGTTTGTTTTTTGTACTTCCTTAAAGCCAAGTGTGAGGGGCCCTCCAAGAGAAGCACTTGTAACAAATGGGGGGCACTTGCAGGAACGAGACCCCACACATCACTCTCCTTTTGGACATGGCTCAGGTAGTAGACTTCCTGCCCTGCCCTTTATTTCTATGAACTAGAGAAACCTGAATTGAAGGGTGGCAGGATGAAGCAGAGAGAAAGTAAAGGAGCAGCCTGACTTCCTGCTATTGGGATTTGCAAGGAGGCCTGGGTCTCCTCTGGTTTAGTGGGCACTGAGAAAGGTATCTGCACTGGGGCCATCTTGCTAGGCAAAAAGTGTGATGGCCAGGCAATGGAACCACAGAAGCAAGCAGCTCTGGGGTTGTCAGCAACAGGAGCTTGCTGGCGGGTGGAAGGTGGAGGAAGAAATGGAGCTGGAGGTGGAGTCGGATCCCCCACTCCGGCAGGGAACTGCAGAAGGAAGCCCAAAGGGCCCTGCAAAAACTCATTCATGCACCCTGTGTATTTCGGCGACTGCACACTGAGGCCTTCCATAGCCAGCCAGTGTTGGCCAGAGAAGCAGCAACCCACAGGGAAAGGACCACAGCCACAGACGGTTAAGTCAAGAAGCAATTACTCGGGCTTCCCTGGTGGCTCAGTGGTTGAGAGTCCACCTGCCAATGCAGGGGACACGGGTTCGTGCCCCGGTCTGGGAAGATCCCACGTGCCGCGGAGCGGCTGGGCCTGTGAGCCATGGCCGCTGAGCCTGCGCGTCCAGAGCCTGTGCTCTGCAATGCGGGAGGCCACAACAGTGAGAGGCCCGCGTACCGCAAAAAAAAAAAAAAAAAAAAAAAGAAGCAATTCCTCTAGTGCTCCTCCTCGACTTCCTTATAATAGGAATCAGGTCTTGATGAGGGAAGTACAGGTTCAAGCTCACATTAGGGTATATTTAGTGCTAGAGGTAGCTCTAAGTTTAGGGGGGGAAATAAGATGAAATTGAAATATAAGAAGAGAATTGTAAGCTGGACTTAGATGAAAGGGCCTGGAAAGACACCAGTATTCTCAAAATGTTGTTAAGGTATGTTCAGGGCCATTTGGATAGAACATAGCTAAGTAGTGTTTGGAAAAATTCAAGTGTTCAAGTTATTATTGCCACTGAGTTAAGGCTGCTTGACAAAAAGTTATTTATTCACTTACAGTGAAAAGAAGGAAGCCAAATTGTAAACACTTTTGTATAAAAAGTTTAAGAGAACTCCAAAGAAGTTGTAAAAGACCATGTCTGGTAAGTGCCACTTTTGGCACTTACTAAATCTATACTTAGAGTTCCCACAGGCCATCTGTCTTGACAACGTGTATGTACACATTGGTCATCTGTACAGCGTCACTTTGTACTCATGCACAAACGGCCTTCTTGAAAGTTTACTTGTTTTTAAAGAAAAGTGCTTACTTTAGTGTGTGATGTAAATTCTTACTGATTAACATTCTTTTTGAACTAGTTTTTCTTTAATTTATAAAAATATACATTTAATTTCATATTTTTAATACTTTTATAAGTTATAAATTACAAGTCCCAACAGTTCAGATAGCGTAAAGCAAAAAGTTAAAGTCCCATTCTGCTACATGTTCACTCTCTATATGTAACCATTGTTAACAGTTTCTTGTTTATCGTTCCAGAAATTCCCCATGCCTCTCTGATCATGTAAGCCTATGGATGTGTACCTTATTTTTAGCAAAAGTGGCACTTAACAGAAATGGTCTCTTACAATTTGCTTTTATTAATTAAAAATGTCTTAGACATACCTTTCTGTCAGTACACATTGATTCACCTCATTGCTTTTAAGCACTACATAATATTCCACTTTATTTTTTTGCCTCATACTTTAACCAATGGGCTTCTAGCTCAATTATAGTTTTTTTTAATGTCCTACCACATAATAAATCAATGATTGTCCTGATACACATTTGTCTACTTCTAAAAGGAGACTTTCATTTAATTGTAAATTTACAAACCATTGTTAAAATAATATTCAGAATGCGCAATCTGAAGTGTTACATGATATTAAAATACTCAGTGAGTTACCAGAGAAGATTAAATTATGCTCAATATACTTGATTAATATTAAGTCATTTTAAAACATTACATTCTAACCCTCAAAGTTGGCAGTTTCTGTCTGGTAAAAGCAACTAGACTTCTAATTTAACCAGTACCCAACACAGCACCATGCTTGATAACAGAATGTACTGAGTGTATACACATACCTTCTTAACCAGAGATATGGTGAGAATTAATAGGGTAATACACAGTCTCTTTGTGAGGGGTGATTGCAGAAGCGAACATAAACAGTGTGACTGTTTCCTTTTTGGTTCCCTCAGGCTCCATAGATGACAAAGCAAAGGCATGACTACAAGGCTTATCTTCCATTTGTTTGTCATTCTTCAAAGTAATCTCAACTTTCCCAGTTTATCTGAGATCAAAATATCTTCTGTTTTAACAAACCAGGGTAAAGGACAGGGAAGGCTACAACTGAGGTGTGTCTGAGCTGTCTTTAACATCTGAGATCATGTAGTTTCCCCCCCCCCCCCCGAAGATGAATGTTTCTGTCAACATGAAACTCTTCTTCTGGTTTTAAGTCACTCACTGCCATGTTACTGCTGTTCCTGCCCACTTGATATGGCTGGCCACCCTTGACCTGGGCCAGCCCCTACCAGAAGCCCCATCCATCCTTGGATGATAACTGTGTCTGAAAATGGGGTTTATCCCAGGGCTGTTTATACTCAGTAGTATAAGTTGAGAAACCTCATAACAGAAGCCCCTCTTCTGAGAGGTGTGTCTATGTGAGCATACGTGTATGTATAAAAAGACATTTCAGTTTTCAATAAACTGTTTACTGTTCAAACATTAAATAAATGTAGAACCGTTTTAATCAGCTGAACAAATATTTAATGTACACTCCAGCGTAAGAGTAAGAGCTATGTTTAAAAATATCTTCTATACTGCTAAGACACAGGGAATTTATGGAAACGAGTGACCTGAAAGGTAAAACAAACATTCGGGGGAAAAAATGAAGTATATAATTTTAAATTTAAACGTATCCCTCTCCTGTTTTATTTGCATCCAATTGTGTTGTAAGTGTGTACGTGCACGTGTGTGTGTGTGTGTGTGTGTGTGTGTGTGTGTGTGTGTGTTAAGTCCTGGGAAGTGCTGGTTGGATTACAAATATACTTCTCTTTTCTAGAACAACTAGCGTTTGGGTGACTACCAAATTAATTTCCAGTAAATTGTTATGAGAAGGTCAAACATGGCAAAGTTAGTGTTCTGCCCAGGACTGTGCTTTTTGGTGAAGTAAATGTTTGTTTGCTCTTTAGGTTCCAAACACTGGAGGTCATTCATGACCGTAGTAGTTGGGTTTCTGTCCACAGCTTAGAAGGGATTGTCTAAAACTCCAACAGGAAATGCTGAATTCTTGGAAAACGCTTAATCCTCTGTAGATTCTGTGTAAATATCATAGAAATTTGGCAGAAGGTGTGTAGTTTTAGAAAAATAACCTCTTACAAGGATACATGGGAAACATGTTTAATAAAATGGATGCCATCCTCTTTACACTAATTGCATTTTTAGTTATATTTGCAAAGAAGAATAAAAAATAAGGGTCTTCAAGTGGCCATGCTTTTCAACTCTTACCATCCTGCTAATTTAGTTTGGTGAACAAACCTCTAATTGAGGGCATCTTCTCTGCCTGAATTGCTCTAGAGCGGAGAATTGTAAGGGATATGTAGTACTTGGTTGTTCGTGGCCTTTATTTCTCTAAGCGTTTGGTGATAGTTTAGGTATAGCAGTGTAGCCATGTTATTACATGGCCAGAAACTCATCTGCCATTTCAATCAAACAATATGCCCACCCCACATCATCAAAAGAGTCTTTAACAGCAGCTTTCTACCCAATTGATCAGATTATTGATGTTGCCAATTCCATTTAGCATTGAAGGCTTTAAAATACCAAATTTATTGGCTTTCAAATACATGCCTTTCTTAATGCAGACATAGCTTCTTACTCTCTTTCTGGTTTACAATAGATATTCATTAAATGAAAAACTTGAAGTTTTCAAGAAATTTTGGGACATAGCACTATCCACATGTTTACTAAGAAAGTTTCCTGCCATTGGTTCCAAAAGAAATTCTTCAATTCTACTTGGAATCCAAGTCATTTCTGGCTCCGTCTAGCTCAGTGACAATTCATCCTTCCGTCCATAATCACTGATAAAGTCATCATGTTTCTGAGAAGACTGGGAAGAATAGCACTTCAGAGCCTAAGTTCAGCTGTTCAGAACCATAATGAAGAGGAACTGGAAGCTGAAAATTTAAAAGAGAAGAAAGGAAAGGGAGCTACTTAGCAGTCAGAACACAGTGTTTATGAGATCATTAGAAACCCATTTGAAATGCTGTTTCCTAACTAGCTTTAGCGAAAAGGAAGTTGTCAACTCAAGTCAATGAATATAGCCTTATATGCGCATGGCTATGAAGCAATTAATGTACCTTAATGCCATAATGAAATGGTTGGAAATTCTAATAGGGCTCTTCCAGATTTGGGGCTGCCTTTCGGTGAGGGGCTTTAATGTCTGTGCTACCTGGCAAAGCTGGCTCTTGTGTCAACAGCAAGATGGTGTGCTTGGCAATGGCTCCACAGGCCTAACACAATATACCTGCCCTCCTTCTCAGTGGCCTCTGAAATAACTACTGTATTTGAGCTGAGAAAAATAGGAAATTAGAATATTTGCTTATTTAGCTTCAGGTAGAGCTTCAGCTGTAGCAACCTCTAAAGCATTATGAAAAATGTGTGGTATTTCCCACTGCGTTTTCAGACATATAATACATAAATACAAAGATAGCAATGAAAGGGTCTCCATACTGATGTGGCTTAATTCAGGCTATTTTTCTCTCACTCTTAGCTTGCTTGCTATACCTGATTTGAGGGTATGGTATTAACATACCATCATACTGAGGTGGCTTAATTCAGGCTTATTTTCCTTCTGCATCCTAGCTTTCTATACCTGATGTATTGGTGCTTTATTAACATACCATTCACATAAGGAGGACTTACCTGGACAGAATAAGATACTTAAAGGTAGAGCCCTGTGTGCTTTTCAGACCTTGGACTTTTACATGCCAGCCTAGAGAATGGAATTCGATTCTATTTAATATTTACATTAGCAATCTCCTGGTTCTAAAATTTATTGCACAACAATAGCTTCTTCAGGTTTTCCCTGTACCCTGCTGTTTTATTTAGTGTTATCATTTCACTTTCTCCATACTGCAATCCATACGTATAAGACAGCCTATTCATACATTAACAGCTATTATCCACTGTCACTGTTATTTCCCTTGGTTTCTTATCTTTTAATGAGGTTTGAACTGAAGGTGATCTGGAGCACAAAGGGGTGGGAAGTCTGTAGCTGCTGTGCATTAGGCATTAGGCACACCCACATCATCCAACAGATGGCCTTGACTTGTAGGCAGGTGGACAGGCTTATCCTGGAAGACAAGTGACTCGCCTGAGTCTCCCCGGAAATTAAGACCACGGCATCCACTGTAGAAGGACGGAGGACTGGGAATCTTAACCTTACACACTCAGAAGGCTAAGCAATTGCTCTGAAGTAGAGACCGGGAAAGAACAGGCTTAGCTGCCATCACCACTTCTTACTTTATAATTCAACATATTACAGATAAAGATGTTCTTCCCGATGTTCCAGGCATTCCTGCAACAAGCCTGGGAAGCTGTGTAAATAACTGCAGTTTCCCAGGACTGTCCCAGAAGGCCCGCCCACTCAGGAGGCCTGTCCCTTCCCAGGTCCCAGAGATTCGTAGTTGCACACTTCACTGCCTGTGGTCAGGTTCACTCAGTAGAAGCCCTACTGTCCAAATAGAGTGGGTTTCTGGTCAGAAACAAGCATGGCCACATGCTGGTAAACATAAGCAAATCACCCCACAGAGCCCCTTTCTTGTGAAGGGCAGTGCAAATCTGAGGGTCAGCGGTCAGGAGGAATATCACCAAGCAAATGGAAGCTGTGTTTGCTCCACCATGAAACATGAGCAGTGCATGTCTCTGGGAGGATTTACTGTAGCATGTCCAAAAGAAACGGACATCGGGCTTCCCTGGTGGCGCAGTGGTTGAGAGTCCGCCTGCCGATGCAGGGGACACGGGTTCGTGCCCCGGTCCGGGAGGATCCCACATGCCGCGGAGCGGCTGGGCCCGTGAGCCATGGCCGCTGAGCCTGCGCGTCCGGAGCCTGTGCTCCGCCATGGGAGAGGCCACAGCAGTGAAAGGCCCGCGTACCGCAAAAAAAAAAAAAAAAAAAAGAAAGAAAGAAACGGACATGGGTAAGTGGGTGGGAATGGGGCAGTGTTCCTACTTCAGAGTCATCCCAGCTGCTCCTGGAGAAAGAACCTCCTTCAGGATCCCCCCCACCACAAGAAAGGACTTAGGAGCTTGCCATCTCTGGATTAACTGTCTTTATCTCTTTGAAACTGGAAGAGATGACAGCATTTGTGTTTGTTTTCTGTTGATGTTAAACAGATGCACAGGCCTATTACAGCCACACAGGTATAGTTCAAGATGAAGCAGTGATAGAAACGTAGTTGCTCTTGGACCAATGTGAGGAGAATGGGTTTGCCTACGATTTTGCTGAAGTATTCAACATTTCTATTTGATTTAAAGTCCAGTGTCCGCAACAGGTCAAACTACACCTACCTACCCTTGGCTCTTTTCAGAAGCCAAGAGGTGTCCTCAACAGAGGAGGACATAGCCTCCAGAAATTCACTATTATTTCATGATTAGCTGCTATTTCTTCAGTAGATAAGATCAGGTCTGCAACTATGTATTTTTTCAAACCATGATTAGTCTGTGAAAGGTGGTGAAACAAAAGAAGGAAGAATTGGAGGAAGGAAAGGATGAAAAAAAGCAGATGCTGGGTTGATCTTTATTTCTTTATTTTTAAAGTTGGAACTTCATTTGAACCAGTTTGGATCCTCTGGACTTTCCAGTGGCTGGGCATCACAGTAAGCAAAACTGTCCCCCACGTTGGGAAAATCCTTGTGTTTCCTAAGGATTTAAATATATATGTTTTACAGCTCTGCCTTCAGAGCAAGATTCAGTGAAAATGGAATCAAGGGCATTTTTAGCTGGCAGAATTTTTACTTTTTTTTCTTTTTTCTTGTGTAAAATAAGATTTTTGCAGGGATGAGAGGTCTCAGGTAGTTTTTGGAAGTGAAAGGGTATAAAATATAAATAGGTTAAAGTAGTGATATGGTAAAAACTCTGACTCAAAAGTCTCTGTGAAGTTTTTCCAGATAACATTACCTAAGAATCTTTTCTCTGGGAGAGAAACAATCCCCAGAGGGCACACACAACTGCTGCACACATATTCCATTAGGTGGAGGGCAACTGGTGCCTGGTGTATCAATGCCCATGTGGAAAATCATTTGATAGACCCAACTCTAAAGGCTTGAATCTGCCTGAAGATTCCAGGAACAGACATCAAAATAGGATAGGCTTCTGAAGGCAAGGAGACTCCATCTGGTCCAGTGTTGGGACCCCTTTAAGCCACTGATCTCCTACCACACTGAATAGAAGAGTCTATCTTGGGAAAGTCAAGAGTTATTTTCTACAAGTTCCTTCCCCAAACTCCACCTCTTGCCAGATGATATTTTCATCCACGTGGAGACAATTGTGTGATTACCAGGTACCCAGGTTTTACTATAAAGATCTGTACACAATTCGGGAACCACTTTAAGTGGAAGCTATAGGTGTCCCAAGTGGTGAAGTCAGCTTCTAACAAAACTAAAAAACCAGCACTCTTAATAGGTTATGAAAATTTTCACTTAACAGAACACGTGTATTTAGGTTTGTTTGCACATTTTTCAAGACCTGTGATTTCAACCAATTAGCTATTTTCCACCAATAAATGCTATAATGATGGATACATAATGGGAACCAATCATTTAACAAAATGAAATGTGCTGATTTGAACACATACGTATAATTGTTCTTTTCTGTGTAACAGATCCTATGCCGAAATGGCTAAACTTTAAAAACTCTTTTTCTTTGCTGTCATTAGGTGCTTGCTCAAAGCAAAAAATGTACAATATAGATCTGGAGCCAAATTTTGAACCAAATAAAGACATAACAATTGAACGAAATGAAGACATGAACAATCATTGGCTTTTTAAAAGAAGAAGTTAAAATATCATTTTGGACAAATTAAGTTTAGATTATCAAATAAAATGTTTTGTGATTTTAATGAAAGCATTAAATTAATATGTGAGTGAAACTACATATTTAAAGTTGTGATCCTCTAAGGTTTTGCTCAGGGAATTCCATTTGATAACATGATCCATCCTTTTAACTTATAGCCACTTGAGATGTACTAATGAAAGGCTAACATTCATTAATTCATACAACACACAAGAGAGTTAAGTTAGACACCAGGTATTGTAAAGGAGCTTGCAGTCAGGTGGGAAAACTGGACAGGTAAACATTAACTGTATGTGAGGTGATCAGGTCCCCAAAAGAGGCCTATAAGAGGTCTTATGAAAACATAGAAAGGAGGAATCAGAGAAGGCGTCACAGAGGAGGTGCTCTTTGAGCTCAAGTGTGAGGGACAAGTAAATCTTAAGCAAACAGAAACGTACAGAATACCAACCACGTTGGCAGGTTCAGTGCATGGATACAGTTAATGTAAATTTTCTTGTCTTCTCTCCAAATATTCTTTCCAGTTGTAGATTGTTATTGTTATAATATCTCTTAAACTTCAACTTTGCAAGTTTCATTCTATAATTAAATTACCCCCATAACCAAGACAAAGATTAATACAAGCATATTAAATATTTAATATTCACTTGGTTCATTCATAAATGCCTATTGTTTAGAAAGATGTTCATGATTAGAGTCTCTCCTATGTATGCTTTAGATACGTGATATATTGTACTTGGTTCTGGGTACCAAATTCTTACAGAGACACGAGGAAACATAAGTCTATAGAGAGGATAGTGACAAGACAACAATGAAATTTCAAGCTTTCCACATAAGAGTCAACTGAAAGAACGGTGTATGTTTAGCCTAAAATAAAAAGAAAAATATTTAGCTACTTCTCATTATTTAAAATCCATCATGTGGAAGACAAATTTGACTTTTTCTGAATCTAATGTTTTCACATGATAGACCCAAGACTAGGTAGTAGAAGTTGCAAGGTGGTAAAATTTGACTCAATTTAGGGAAGAATTTTCTAATGTTCAAATACTCCCCATCAATCTTAAGGCAGACAGCAATCTGATGGGGACTTGGTGAGTTATATTGAAATATCATGTTATTAGTTGGACGGATATATAGAAAAGTCTGTTTCAGTGTTCTGATTCTCTGATATTCAATATAAGCTAGATTCTGGTTTTTTGTTTTTATTTAGCGTAATTTTTTCCCAGAAAACAGGTGATTCATGAAATTATCAGATAAGTCATTCTTTGAAATTTTGCACCACAAATCATGTATGTAATACCCCATCATGCATGGACATAGAAACATGTTAATAACTTGACTAATCACTTCTTAATATTTGTAGTGTAAATGAAGGCGAAAAATCCTCTTGATATTAATTGACAGCCTTTGAAAATACCCCATAGGTTTGGAATAGAATCAGGGCCCTTGCAAAGATCAGAAGGCAATGTCCTACGGTGAGAAAACTGATACCATGAGACAGCAATTCTCTTTGAAACTCAGAGAACAGGTCCACTGAGGAAAGTTAAACACACAAAAGTCAAGATTTGCTAACTATGGGGGAAAAAAGTCAGCATCTGAAACCATTTCAAGCAAAAGAGTAATCTCTAGCAGTGGGAAATTGTCAAGAGTGGACCGAAGAAAACTAATGAAACCATGCTTTCCTCCCCAAATCTCTTGTCTTCTGTAGCTCTCATAGCAACTGCCTAGTAGGATCAGAGGACCCCAGAGGCCAAAGGGCATTTGTCTAAACATCTGTGGAGTTCACTGGACATGTTATCATTGGAAACTACCCAATGACATGGTGTGGACTGCGGACAGAATGTGTTGGGCTTACTTTCATGGAGATAAATACCAGCAGCCACTGAAAGTAAACTTTACAAACATGCTTTTTTAAAGGAGCCTATTAGCCTGAGATTTGATTTACTAACTCATCTGGACAAACACTCTCGACATAACCCCTCTACCCACCCCTAACCCCTCCCACACACCCAAGTCTTTTCTTTTAATTCACATAACATAAAATTAATCACTCGAAAGTGAACAATTCAAGGGCATTTAGTACATTCACAGTGTTCAATAATCACCATCTTTATGTGGCTGCCAAACATTTTCATCACCCCGAAGACAAAGTCCATACCCATTAAGCAGTCATTCACCATCTCCCTCCTTCTCCCAGCCCCTGGCAACCACCAATTTGCTTTCTGTCTCTACAGATTTACCTGTTCTGGATATTTCATATAATTGGAATAATACAACATGTGACCTTTTGTGTCTGGCTTCTTTCACTTAGCCATGTTTTAAAAGAAACAAAAAATTCTGTATTATTTTTACCATGCTTTATTTTGTGGTTGAAAAGCCTTATTTTGGATGTCAATAATTATACTCCTTGTACAGCTCTCTACAAAATGTATTTACTCCCCTCACATATTATTTGATCCTTACAACAGTCTTATAAAGTAGGCAGTAATGGCCTTATTATTACTGTTTCACAAGTGACAACACTGAGACAAGGAGAGCTGGTCCAGCATCCCACAGTAAAATTATCTGATACTTTCCAGTCTTCTTGTTCCACCGCCTTTTCTAAAGAACTGTACTGCACGGTTCCTGTCAGAGCTCTTGCAAACACAGAGCGCTTACTAACACCTGTATTTTTAAAATCTGAAAAGCGTATTTTAAATGAATAGAATAAATGAAAATAGTGTTTGGATACGCTATACAATTTGCACTCAGTAGAGAGCTACTTTGACACATAATATTTCCATATGACCGGAAATAACCTGAGCACCTAAGACCAGATTCTGTCCCAAGTCCAAGTCTCCACTAGGCGTCACCTGGAAGCCAGTTCAACCCCACATCTTTGGACCTTGGATGGTGTCTGAGTCTTGTTTCTGTAGTCTGTACAGTAAGAAGGTTGGACATAAATGACCCCCTAACGCCTCTTCCAGATCTGAATTCAATAATGCTAGGCTAAACCCCAGATCAAACTCAACACTGAACTCAGCTCCGGCTACACAGGGCCAGTAAAACTATTTGAAAGATGAATCAATCAACAGTTTTATTCATGACTAATGCCAACAGCCATTCCTTGTTGCTAAAATTTTTTCAAGAAATTGGAAATGTTCTTGATCAAACTAGCTGTTCCAGATTTTATTGACTGAATGATTTCTATGTAAATAGGCAGTATGCAAAGAGATCTTAGTAATTTGGTGATGGCCAGGTTCTCGACTTTCTGGTATAGAACACTATTTCACACTTTTCTCTATATTTAAGCTGCTCGTTCCATGGTAGAACTGCCCATATTTATCACTTTTGAAATTTGAAGTCAAATCAGGACCGCCAAACAGCATTTTTAGCATGTTCGTAGACGTGTGGTTTTTTTTTTTTTCACCCTGGTGCTCAAACCCAACCATTTATTTGCCATCTACCAGAAATTAGCATCTGAATCTTATTATGCCCTCTCCATAGATTTTCCTTGGTCAGGTTTTATTTTTAACTGTGGCTTTAGCAGTTCACCCAGGATTGGGGAGTAGTCAAATTTAGCAGGGCTAGACTGCCATCTAGAGACCAGAATTTGCATTCCAAAGTCCTGGTCCTCAGTGAGCTTGCTCTTTAACAAAAAGTAGCAATTTGCTGAATAAAGAAGCTCCAGTTCGCTTTGGCAAAGTGGGAGGCACCCCCTGAATCTAGAAAAGAGGAAGGCCAGAGCAAAGAGCTTGAGGTGGTCCGATTCTGAAAGTCCTCCAGTTACTGAAGGTTAGGTGACCACGGGAGACCTCAATGACAACAAGTAGGCAGAATCCTGCACCCTAGAGCAGGAATGAGTCTTCTTTAACTTGCTGTTATAACAGAATCCCATTTGCTGGAAGTGGAAATTGCACTGTAGGCCAGTTAGGATTTTCCAACTTGCAATGTAAGCCAGAAAGGAAAGAGTCCTTCTACAGGGCAATGAAAGCTGCAAAAGCCCTTCATTTTATGTGAGAATCCAGTGTTTATAGTCCTCATAAAACTCAAACCTGGCTTTCCTTTTTCTGCTTGAGCGTAGCTTAGTTTCTGTGTCCTGGGCACACTTGGTATCATCTTTTGCTTATCGCTCCTGCAGCTTAGAAGGACCAGTAGTCCCTATGTTTCTGGAATTTAAATCTGAAGAGCGTACTGTTTCTAGTGTTTCCTTGGGAAGCGCATAGCTTGGAAATCCCTCCCCTACTCTTTTTCCCCAAAGCTGTCCTTCAGGGCCCTGTGCTAACGCCATCTGTTCCATCAGACAGTCCTTTGATGCATGTGAAGAGGCTGGCTGGAGAGGTACAGAGCAGAGACTGAAGTGGCTGAGAATTAATTAACTGCATATCCATTTGGTAACTGTGCCCAGAAGTTCAGCTACAGGAATGTTTTATAAATCAAAAATAACAACTATTATAGTTAACCTCAAAATCATAGGCCTCAAGAGTTCCTACTTTGCTGATGCTAATTAAGTGGTCAGTTCTGTCCAACAGAATGTTACCCAGCAGTCTTTTGGTTCATGATGAGAACGACCAAAAAAATATACTATCTTGAAAACTTTTTATAAATATAGGATGAAGTGCACCATACACATCTAAAGTTCCAGTGATGTCATTTTTGGCTAGATCTCACATATTTTAGGAACTTTTAAACCCCAAAATTACTTTTGTTGCAGGTATTAAACAGGGTCTGGAAAACAGGCACTTCAGTATGGTGTGGTAGAAAAAACTTGAGTTTTAGAGACCAAGCAACTGAGCATTGTATCTCTGCTTTCACTCATTAGAGACCCTGGAAAAGCTTCAATTTTCTCATTGGGGAAAATGACATGAAGAATTATTATGAGGATTAAACAGAGTAAAATCTGAAAGCCCCCCACACTTAGTAGATGCAGAACAAATGCCCATATTATTTTTTTAAAGTCTTGCATCTGTCTTCCTTATTACCCCAGTGATACTCTGCAGCTGGAAACAGGATGTTAATAATAATATTGGGTCTGATAATTTTGCTTCATCCCTAGAACACTAGAGCTTCTAAAGCAATGCTTCTTAAGCTTGAACGTGTATATGAATCTTGTTAAAATGCAGATTTTGATTCAGTAGGTCTGGAGTGGAGCCTGCGATTCTGCATTTCTAACAAGCTCCCAGGGGATACTGCTGGTCTGAGGACCACATTTTGAGTAGCAAGCCTCTAAACCAGGGATTGGCAAACTATTTACTGCCTCTTGGTGAACTTCCTGTGTTTGTAAATAAAGTTTTATTGGAACACAGCTACACCATTTATTTACATAATGTCTCTGGCTGCTTTCCAGCTACAATGGCAGAATTTACTATCCTGCCCCTAGAGCTTACTGACCCCCTCTAAACCACTCTCTTTCTTATTCTAGACATGTAAATGAAGTTAATTATTAACAGAAGCATATGGAGGGCTGGGAGAGGGATGAGAGGGTAGAATAAGAAGGAGGGACAGCTATTTGTATCTCCCTATTGCTGCTATTACAAAACTAGTGGCTTAAAACAACACATGTTTATTGTCTTACAGTTCTGTAGTTAGAAGTCTGATAAGGGCCCTCACTGGGCTAAAACAAGACATTAGCAGGGCTGCATTCCTTCTGGAGGCTCTAGGGGAGAATCTATTTCCTTGCCTTTTCCAATTCCTGGAGGCTGCCTGCATTCGTTGGCTCAAGGCCCTTTCTTCCATCTTCAAAGTCGGCAATATTGTATCTCTCTGACCCTTCCTCTGTCATCACTTATCTCTGACCACAACTGGGAGAAGTTCTCTGCTTTTAAGGACAGATGTGATTAAATTAGCGCCACCCCACCCGCCAGACCTAGATAATCCAGCTAAATCTTCCCATCTCAAAGTCCTTAACGCATTCACATTTTCCACGTGAAATAACATATTCAAAGGTTCCAAGTATTAGAGTGTAAACATCTTTGGAGATTCTGCCAACCATACTACCTCAAAGCACATTCTTCAAAATGACAGTTTTCCAATCATTTCACTTCCATAAATGTTATCATGGTAGCCTTTACATTATGATGAAAAGATGTTAAACAAGGCCATATGACTGAAAGACCGTGAAACATGTAGAGAAGGTAGGTAGTCAAAGGGTTTATTTTTATGTGCTTCTTTTCCCACCAAACAAGTATGTAGGCTCACTACCCAAGGATACCTTGTACCTCTGTGCCGGCAGTTCACTGCCCAACTGCAAAGGAAGCCCTGAAGGTGGTCAGCCCACGAACTACACAAGCTTCCATGGCAGCCCTGCCCTCCGTATCCCAGCCACCTACCCCTGAGATCAGAATGTGTCTACATCTCTGGCTATTGCTCATATCATTAAATTGAATCTTTGGAAAGAGTTTCTTTAGCTTGCACTGTTCATAAAACAGTATGCCCACAGTAATGTCTCGTGATAAAATTAATCACTCTGATGAATTAAAGTCAACTTGCAAACAAAATAATGTAGAAAAATAATACCTTAATAGCTATGGAGTGAGACCATTTAGTAGCAAGAAGGTTAAAGATAAACTCTAGTCACTCAACCTTGTACCCATACACAGTGTCATTTTCATAGTAAGATTAAGCAACCCAGAACCCAAGACTACAAGAGAGAGGAGAAATGCTGACTTGTGGCACTGGGCAAGAAAGCCAGGAATGGAATAAAGGGAAGTGAAAGGAACTCTCACAGAAATACTTTTCAGTTGCATCTGAAGCCCAATGAGGGAGGTTTCAGATCTGAATCACTGACAACCGCCTGCTAGGCTGTTATGCTTAATCCTTTACATTCTGAGTATGTCATGGTACTCCATAAAAAAGCTTATTGCATAAGCTGTTCTCACGCTCCTAAGCTCATTCTCTTCAACAATGCCAGAAATATAATAACAGGTAAGCGACCAAGAAAGTAAGTGACCAACTATTGTATAAGATTGCGTTTTGCTAAAGGTCAAGACAAATTATCATGAAATCCTTAAAGATGCTGTTATATGGTTGCTGGGAACAAAAGGTTTCCTTTCAGAAGAGCTTCTTAGAAGCAGAGGCCACTGTGCTTCAATCCTCAGCTAACTTTTAGTTGATGACTCTTGCCTTTCGTCCTACCAGCTCTGCTTATTAAAAGGAGGATGCGGCCTGGAGTGTGTGCTGTCAGAATGAACAGCAGGGTCAGCCACTACTCCCAAATTGTATGCCCCCAGGATGCCTGCTACAGAATGAGGAAATGCTCACATTTGATTAACCTTCCACGTAGAGAAAGGGAGGCAGCCAGGGGTCCGCAGCTACACAACATCGTATAATGGTAGTTTTAAAATATGGCAGGTCCTAGAGGGTGCGAGAAAAGTCAAAGCACAGGGTGCTGACTTAGTGTAACGAGAGAAGATTGTGTGTGTACAATAGCAAGCAAGGCTTTGGGGGAAGAACTTCGCCAACCTGGGCATTCATTTTCTTCAAAATATTTATAACAATATGATAATCCCTATGTCTGTGCGATGCTTTATGGAGTGCAGAATGCTTCAAGGGCACCACCCCATTGACTTCATCACTATCCTTTGTGGTAAAGGGTTGGAATTGAGCAGCACTTTCCAAATTAAAAAAAAAGAACCTCCTTATTAGCTGTCAGCGCACTTTCTTCCTTTAGGTACAAACAATGAAGAGAGAAAAAATATGATTGGGTGGGGAAGGGGGACTTTTGGTGGTTAGGGCATAGATAAAACCATCTTGGAAAGACATCTCCTGAAAACATGGGTGAAAGAAAGCACAAGGTCACTTCTATTTCTGGGGCTCCAGATACAATAAGAAAAAGAATCTATCAAGCTTATGAAAAAGTGTAATCCTATTGTTAAATCTAGCATTATTTTGTGATTAAGTCAAAAGTTGAAAATTTATCTTTTTGTGAATATGAGGCCCAGACCAATGGCACCCCTGGATACCCAGCGACAGATGCTGCCCTTGGTGTGCTACTACGAGATGACAGTGGACTAACCAGAGGCAGTTCTTTAATCTCTCAAGAAGAGTATACTTTTGTATTTATTGCCCCTTAGCCCTTGACTCCATACCCATACACTGAATAAAATCCTATTTGCCTTCAAGACCCAGTTTAGATACCGTATTCACCATGAGGTCTTCCCGACGGCATTTTTTGTTCTGTGTGTTCTAGTGTGTCACTTATGATTACCATGTTATAAGTCATATATGTGCTTTACATGCTCCCTTTCCTACCGGACTGTGAGTTCAAAGGAGTCAGGGGTGGAGTAAAACACCTAGCACTTAGTAGGTACTCATATTATGTTTGCTGAATGAATGAATGAATGGAAAAAGAAAGCAAGAAGAGTCACCATAAAATAATCAAGCCCAGTGGCACCAGGTTTGATCAAATACATGTTGGAAAACCTATGAAATATATATATTTACACCGGGCATTTTTCAAATACAGTTGTTCCTGACTCTTTAACCCAGGAGTTGTCATCATTAGCTTGTGATCATTTACCACATACCTGATGTAGATGACTTAGGTAATGCATGTGTTTATAATTGTTTACTCCAGCCAGTTGTGCGTTATTTATAAAATAGAACTTCTTCATTCTGAGCAAAATCTGATGAGAGGCATATCAGCTTAAAAGTCTGCAGTTTCCTCCCCTGCCTCACATTCCACAGGTTAATACCAATAAGCTGTGTATCCCTTTCTGGGAAAAAAATTCCTTTCCACTTGGCTTTAAAGTGGGAAAGCACCTTGGGTCTTTTACAACTGGGCTCCTTAAACCAGTGAGGCTCTGAACTCTCACCCACTTGCCAGTAGCATCTTAAACCTGTGACAACAGATGAAAATCCACTCTTCTATACTTTGTTCACTCAGTTCAGGCACACACTGTTTAAAGCCACCCTTAGTTAGAGAAAGAATAAAGAATGTACCTTATTGATACTGGATTTGATTTTCCAAACCTAATGACAAAAGTGTCTGTGATTACAAACCAAACCTTCACGCAAAAACCCAGCGCAAATCAGTCTTCTTTCAGAAGTTTCAAATTCCTTTGTGCAAGAACCTTAGTTTAATAAATATGCCCAAGTAGATTTCGTTCTAGACAGAAGGCAACTGTGATAAGAGATAGTACTGGGACTTTTGCTTGAGTTGAGGTTGTAATTTCAAATGAAAATACAGCATGAATTCTTTGGAAAGGAGAACTTGCTGTAACGTTACCTTTTCAGTTGTCAGAGGGCATTTCTGGATGTTCGTCTTCATCTCTAATTTTCTGCACAGTTATTTGTTACCCTGATAACAGTGTGCTTTATGGCAGCTCTCCATTAGCCAGTGCTACAGTTTTATGAGCCATGCAGAGAAAGTGAAGGAGTTGCTCAGCCTCCTTGGGAGTTATTTTGTTGGTGGCGATTTTCAAAGGAATTTAAACCTTTGTGCAGGCAGAGTGGGAAGGGGGTTGTTTTATTATTGGCTAACCCCAAATGTAGCAGTTGGCTGGACTCAAACCATGTCTTCAGTTTGCAAGAGATGATAAAAAAGCAGTCTTAGCTATTCAGATAACTATGAAATCTTCATGACTTCTCAAAAGAAAGAAAGAAAGGGGAAAATATAAACACGTGGAAGAGTATTGTTCCTTTCCTTTTTGAAAAAAGAAAAAAAGCTTGAAATATGTTTTAAAATATTTTATGAGGTCACGCTAAAAAAAGAGTAATTGGAAGAAAAATTCTGCTTGTCTAAGCGAAGAGCACATTTGTAGCGGTAGGGTAAATGTTTTATCGATTGAGAAGCTGGGAAACTCAAGTCATTACTCACCATGGGCTAAAGAATAATTGCTAATGCTCTGGCGGAAAGATTAAAAACAGTTTCTGGAAGTATTTCTTACAATGATCAATGGTGTATCATCCCAGGCCATTGGATCTTCAATAACATTTTTCCCTTTTGGGATACAATCAATTTTTATAATATGATTCATTTGCCAGTGGGCATGCTTTCTTCATACGATGAAAAGGCACTTATGCATCTTATATTGTTGAAAAGTAATCTTATACAGCCAAAGATCAGGCTGTGGTATAGAAGACTCACTGGAATCCATTTCTGTTTTAAATGGGTTTTGGAAATTATCTAGGGTGGGAAAGTGGGCGATGGGGGAGACAGTTTTTAGCCTCTTTGTTATTGCTTTGTTAACCCTTTGAGAATGCATTTAGCACACTCTGACAGCAGTCCAGATTGTCATAACACGAAGGTGCTGACTTAGGGGGCTATTTTAGATTTCAGCATATGCCACGGTGAGCTTGACTCATTTGCAACACTAATTACCCTGGCGGAGCTTTCAGGTCAAGGGTTGCCTTACAGCTGTCTACTGGCTGCACATGTCTGACAAGGTCTTCAGCATCCTGCGGCAGAGCTCAACTTTGGTCCACTGCTGCTGAATCCATCAATTTATCTCTGCTTTAATAAATAACAGCTTCGGTCCTGAGAGGCTGTGCTCACGCCAGAATTTCTCCCAGGAGAGAAAGCGCTGAAAGCTTGGGCGCAAGACCTTTCAGACTCCACTTTGCCATTGGACTTGTGTTGAGGGAAATGCATGGCCCCATCACCAGGATCTGCCAAATGTAGAGGCCAAAACAAAGAGTAATAGAGCCAAGCTCAGGAAATGGTCATATGTTCTTTTGAAGGGTGACATGAGCCCCAACCTGGAATTTTGTTTGAATCTGAGAACAGTGGTTTTTATGAGATTACAGAAAGGTTAACCCACTTTCTGCCTCTTCCACATTTTCCTCACTCAATAGCCTGGCTCTGCACCCAAGAAACTGAACATTCAAAATTAAAACAAAATAAACAAAAAATTTTGAAAATATGGTTTAGATCGTCTACATTTCAAATATTTCCTTGTTTGATGGTGAGATCATACCCAAACTGATTTCCTTACCAAAGGAATTGTTTTTATTTGAATGTTTAGCAGTGTATAGACATTTTTTCATATTTGCACATTTCTAGTCTATTTAGTGAAGCAAGTCATTAAGTTTCATATCTCTCCTTTTTCATTGTTTTCAAAGGAAAAATATTTAATCTTAAGAAGAATAAAAATTAAAAGAAAAAATACCCGATCTAGAATGATTTAGAGATTTTTACTAACTAAAAAAGCTCTTGCATTCCTTAATAATGTCACTTCAAGATTAGCTTTCCTGAAAGGTAAATTTAAATCATCCTTCTCATCATCATGGGAGTTAAATTTACTGAGTGCTTACTTTGGTCCAGGCACCAAGTAGAAGCTAAATTTTATATATATATATATAACTATTCTATGAGGTAGGATAGTGTTTTTAATCTGCACTTTTTACAAAAGTAGAAATTGAGAGGTAAAAACGTTAAGTAACTAACGACTAACTATGGCCGTAAAGCTAGGTCAAGGTAGGGCTAAAAATAGAACTAGGTTAGTCTACTCTGAAGGCAGGGCTCTTAGCTACCTTACTCTTATGTTTCATGCTCATAAATTTTATTGGTTCCCAATTTGCTAAGAGTATGGGTGTAATCATGTAGGTTAATTTACACATCTAAATCTAGAATTGAAGGTCTTCCCTAATCTATTCCCAGTGAACCATTATTCCAGTGTTATCTTTGGTAACTGATACTCTGTACGTCTTACTTTTCTGCCAAAATGCTCTTCTTGCTATTTGATCTATTTATGCCTATTATCTTTCTTGCCCTCCAGCTTCATTTTTGCTATTACAAATATCACACATCCCAAACTGACCCTGCCAGAAGTTCCTTCTCACTACTCTGAACACCTACTTCATTTGTTCTGTACTACTCACAGAGTATTTTATGTTTCCTCATATTATAGTCACTTAAGTGTGTCATATATTTTATTGTATGCTTGCATTACTCTTGGTGCCTAGCACTGTGCAAGAGTCACAATAAGTTCTGAATTAAAGTTTGCTAAATGAATGAACAAAAACCATACATAGCAATGTCACTCCACCAGAAATAACCGATACTATATTGGGAAAGTCCAGTTAAACCATTTCTAGATGAGCAAATCATTCCCATAATGAAACTTCAGGTTTTTAACTGAGTTAAGTTTTGATCAGATCTTGGTCTTTGGTTGGTACGTTAGTTTGCTAAGGCTGCCATAACAAAATACACAGACTGGGAGGCTTAAATAAGAAAAAGTTATTTTCTTATAATTCGAGAGGCTATAAGTCCAAGATCAAGGCGTTGGCAAGTTTGGTTTCTTCTGAGGCCTCTGTTCTTGGCTTATAGACGGCTGCCTTTTCTCTGTGTCCTCGCATATCTTTTTTTTTTTTTTTGCACACACATCCCTGGTGTCTTTTTGTGTGTCCAAATTTCCTCTTCTTATAAAGACACCAGTCAGATTTGATTAGGGTCCACCATAACAGCCTCATTTTAACTTAATCACCTCTTCAAAGGCCCTATCTCTAATTACAGTCACATTCTGAGGTACTGGGGGTTAGGGCTTCAACATATGAATTTTGGGGAGACACAACTCAGCCCATAACAGATAGCTTTCGGGGAAAGATAGAAGATTAGGATGCAAAGCATTATGTCAGGATGAAAGCATTAATAAGTCTTAAAAATGGTTACTTCTCAAATTGGCTGACATCCTAAACATGCAAATGCTTTAGAATCCCTGATCCTATAGCACAGGCTTAGCTTTAAAGAGTGGACCATTTTGTTTGATGGTGAATCTGTCAGCAAATTTTTAAATGCCTGAATTATATAATTTAAAGTGAACAAAGTGAAAACCCAAGGCAATTTCAATTATAGGGCAATTCATCAACTATAAGGAAGAGTCTCAGAACACAGATTGAGTTATGGCAAACCAGGCAAGGTATGCAAAATTCCTCCTCCCACATAAACTTAGGCAAGCCTCTGCAGGATGTGTAACAAAGCATGGCTATTTCCATAATTGCATTTACTCCAGCTCTTGGGGCAGCACACTTTTGATGCTCCAACGAAGTAGAAAAGAGCTCATAGATTTTTAAGGTTGCAGCCCAAGCCAGAGGTATGCTGTTAACAGTTCAAGACAGGGGAAAATTGTAATACATGGCCTCCAAATTTACACTCTTCCTGACTCAGGTAATGAAACATGAACCACACATCCAGCTTTTGATAAAGTAGTGCTCACTTGGGCAGTGAGAGACTGCGGGTAGGTATTTATTCTCTGGCTGCCATCCTAAGTTGTCCTTGACTGGCAAGGCTTTCACATTAACCCTTTTCTCAGAGGATTCTGAGAAACTTGGCTCCTAGTGATGAAGTCTTATTACGTTCACCACCCATTCTTCAGGTTTCCATTTGCTTGTAATTATCTTAGTGCCGTGTTCCTGTATGCTGTTGCTGCTGTTACAGTGATACCATCCTATTGAGTGATTACAAATAGCCTAATGAAGAGAGGAACACGGTCTCTGCACTCAGCATCCAGTAAGCAAAAAGCAGGCTGTCAGAATTTCACATCTCATAGAGGGGCCTGACCCTCTGAGTGATGCCGGATTAAGCTACCATCCCTTTTGCACATTACATGATAACATGGGAGATTCACTGACCCAGTTTTTGAGAATTAAGAGAATGATGACTGCCAAGTGATATATGATGGAAAGCTTTAGAAATACTAAATAACCATGACTATCATAATTGGAGTCATAGCAATAAAATATTACTTAATAGACCAAAAGGAGGAGGTCATGGTAGGTGGAGGAGTTGAGAAGCAGAGAAAGAGGAGGGGAAAGAGCAAAGGAGAGCCTGAAGAGAATATCAGCAATGCTGTTCCAAACCTTTAGAAATCTGTCCATCTTGATACAGGTGTGACCCAGCATGAACATATTCCTGTACTGACAGTTTTAAAGTGAAACACAAGACTTAGCTCCAAGGAAGGATGAGGGGTGTGTGTGTGTGTGTGTGTGTGTGTGTGTGTGTGTGTGTGTGTGTG
>NW_021703782.1:75519281-75537818 GCF_005190385.1 Monodon monoceros
GTGTGTGTGTGTGTGTGTGTGTGTGTGTGTGTGTGTGTGTGTGTGTGTGTGTGTGTGTGGTAAGTAGGATAGATGAGGATGTGACATTTGGGAAGAGGATGGGATCAGTCTCTGAAGGAGGGAAACTGAAAGGAGGGGCTCCATGCTGGGCACCTTATGGAGGAGTAATGAGTGAGGCCTCTTCATGGAAGGGAGCACTGGTGGAGAAACAAAAAGAATGAAAACCAGTGACAGTCCAAAAGATGAAGGAGCAGTTTAAACCTCTGGGAGGAGAAAGGTTGTGACTTTGAAGTGAGTCCACTGGCTTAGCCTCTGGGGAGGTCCTTGCCCAGGGGCTGGAGGGTGCATCTTTAAGAAATAGCAGGTGGGAACCCACAGCTCTACCTGGGGTGGCACAAAGGCAGCAGAGCTAGGACTGCAACTGGGCATCACCCCAGAACCCTGGGAGAACAAAAGACCGTGAAAAGTATGGGCAGATTCTAGACTCACTCTCTGTCTGCTGTCACAAAAGCTAAACAGAGGCCTGGGGGAAAATGAAAATGAGCAAAAAAATGAGCAGAAAGCCTGTGGTAGGTAGAACCATCTGTGCCCCCCAGCTGTACCCTCAGAAGAAAGTCATGTTAGAATCCACTCAACACAGGGCTGATCAAAAGACCCAAAGCCACCAAAGAAAATCCAGTGGTATCACATAAAGTTTATTGAACATGAAGGCACAAAATCAGGGTTTAATTCAGTTATGTAACTTCTCTGAGCCTCAGGCCATTCATCTGAAAATGACAATAATAAGAATTGCCTCATAGAGGTTTTGAAATTATATAAATGAAAATATAATACAAATATTTGTTGAGCAGCTATTATGTGCCTGGGACTGAATATGGACTGCCGATTCAACCATGAACAAGAAAGGCAACGTCTTGGCCCTAATGGGGTTAGAAGCTGACATTGGAGTCAGGGCACTTGCCAGCTAGTGCTCACAGATACTTATTTGCTTAGTTCCCCTAACCATTAGGTTGAGGCTATGGGACTGTGTTCTGACAACATGATGCAAGTGGACATGATGTGAGAGTGATGCCGAAAACTCGGCCTCTGTGCACTGGTGCTGAATCGAATCTGAGAGACAGAGTTTTGGGTGATGTAGATAAGAATAGCTTTATTGCTTTGCCCGGCAAAGGGGGACACAGAGATCTTGTGCCTCTCAAAACTGTGTGTCCCAACCCGGGAGGATTTGGTGAGGAGTTTTATAGAAATGGTTCAAGGGCGGAGTTGCTGATAAGGATCAGGGTGTGTGCAGGGCCTGTACTCAGTAAATCTGGCCACAGATGGTCTCCTGATGAGCTTCTCTGGAATGAAGAATGCTAATATCTTCAATTTGTTGGGGGTTTTAGTTCTTTAAAGAGCTCAAAGATAACATTATGTGTATCCCTTGAGGTGGAACCAGGACCCTGCCCCAAGGCTGCACTATTGTTTCTTGGCTGCTCCTCCTTTGTCTCTGCATCCTCTCCCTTCCCTGATTAGCAACTGTTCAAATCTGCCCTTTGGAACTCTGGGAAGGTCATGGAGGTTGGAGTCTATTCCCCACAAACAAGAAACAGGGGACATGGAAAGGCTACTGTGCCCAGGAGCCCCATAGGGTCCTGCTCAGTTTCAAGGGGACTGAGGTGCAACAACAAGATATAGGTGGATGTGGTATGAGGGGACTGGGGACCAACAATGGGATGTATGTACGTGTGATGTGAGGCATTTCTGTCCTCAACCCTCAGAAAATATTCTACATGACCATGTAACACTCTTCTCTTCCATGGTGATCATGGAAGCCACGTGTTTTAGATCATATAGCTTCAAGTACATAAGAGCTACCTGTCCTGCATTTGACAATGGTGGGAGTCAAAAATAAACTTTATTGTGTTGAGCCACTGAGGTTTTTAGGATTTATCAACCGTCACAGCCTAGCCTAGCCTGTCTCACTGGGGAACCTGAGTCCTACCAACATGGGCCTGCCACATGAGTGAGCTTGGAAGTGGATCCTCCTCCAGTTGAGGGATGAGATTCCTGTAGCCCTGGATGACACCTTAATTGCAGCCTAATAAGAGACCCTGAGCCAGAGGTACCCAACAAAGCTGCACTGATTCCTGACCCACAGAAACTATGAGGTAATAAGCGCTTTGTTGTTTTAAGCTTCTAAGTTGCGGGATCATGTGTTACACAACAACAGATAACCAATACATACCCATGTGTCTATCGATAGATGAGTGGATAAACAAACTGTTCTGTCCATACAATAGAATGCTAGTCATCAATAAACAGGAATGAACTATTGAACTACAACATGGATGAGTCTCAAAATAATAATTAAGTGATTAGAAGCCAGAAAAAAAAAGTACATACTATAAAGTTCCACTGTATAAAATCTAGAAAAGACAAACCAGTCTCTAGTGGAAGAAAGCAGATCAGCGGCTGCTTGGAAATGGGGGGTGAGGTGAGGTTGGGCAAGAAGGAGTGAGGAAGGGTAAAGGTTGCAAAGGGTCATGAAACTTTTGTGAGTGATGGCTGTGTTCCTATTTTGATTGTGGTGATGGTTTTACAGGTGTAAACATGTCAAAACATCAAATTGTACCCTTTATGTTAATTATAGCTGAATAGAGCTGTCAAAAAAATACCTTTGTCCAGCTATACGAGTCTAAAATGATTGACTTTGTTTGAAGAAGTGAGTTTTGCTTCAGCATCTTGAAAATTCAGTGGTGCATTCTTCCCCCTAGCCTTACATTTGCACAAAACTGCACCCTTGTAATCTTGTCTTTGTATTCACCAACATTGGCCTCTCTGTTAAAGAAACACTGTCAAGTACAACACCTACTCCTAATCAAAATAATGACTTGTTAAAAATGATTGTCTCTCCTCTGGTCCAGGTTTGTGGGTATTTCATTTACTCTTCTAACTTTGACCATCCTCTTCACACTCTACCCCTTAAGGCAAGACCACAGGCTCTTAGGCTGATATATTCCCAACCCAGATACAAGACAAGGAAGCCTGTCAGTGGGTAAACAGATGAGTGTTTGTCCAACCAAGTTTATTAGCAGTGTAAAGAGGAATCAAAACTGCATTCTGTACGTGGTAAGCCTTACAGGGGGAAAAGAAGAAAAACCTCTCAGAAATCTCAGACTAAATCAGGCAGGAGGCCAATTCTCACTTTTTTACACCTCTTTAATGTGGCTTGTTGCTTGATTTGCCACAGTCAACCTGAAGAGCTTAGTTTATGTCTAGTCTTCCCTCATTCATTTCTTTAACTTACCCACTCCTTTGCCAGCTGTCTGAGGAGTCACCAGACTCCATGCCAGAAAGCCTACCTGACTTGGGCATGAAGTATGAATATAGCTAAAATTCTGATATGACCTTAACACCTTCCAAGTTATGAAATCAAGCAGTTGAAACTTTTAATGGCTGACTAAGCTTCTAAAAGCCATAACTTAGAAGATACCTAATGAATTTTATAATTAATTAATTACTGGATCATTTGACTTCAGCAGAGCTGAACATCATTCACTGGTTTTAATTATTTCCTGATTAAAGAAATTACATTTATTGTTTATAGGATTTACTAAGCAAATGGTGCCAAATAACATTTTATTAATATATATATACAAATAAACGTATTATAGATATAACAGTTTATAAAACCATAACTTAACTGTATACCTTTTATCATGAGAGTCATATTACAAGGTTGTCAACAAACTGTTATATCTCACTTTTTGGAAGAAACTTGTTGGGAGTCCCTTGAATATTTTGAGATGCCTGGGATTACTGGATAACAGTATGCCTTTCTGATTCTGTTAAATTCTTTTCTCCTCCAATTTGGAGAGAGAGAACTGAAGACAGGGTATATCAAACCCATCAGTGGCTTTCCCCTGACCTCTCATTCTCTCCTGACATCTACCTTATTTGTTCACTTTTCTTTCCTTCCTCTTGTCATCTAACACCACAGCAACTCTTCAGCCCTTCGGGACAGGTGATATATGTTTATTACAAGGCTGAGGCAGGGCTGTGGCAGGACTGAGGTGAAATGTACAGTCTCATGCTTTTTCCTAGTATCATGGTCTCATTTGAAAACCAGAGAATGAATTTAACCTCAGAACCAAATGAGAATTAAGGGTTAAGGATTCAGTGAATCAGAGGGCAAAAGTCTACTAGAATAGCACATGCAGACAAAAGGTGGGGTTCTGAAGTTTGAATCAAATCTGAGGAGAAGAGAATGTGACATCAGTCCCTAGAAAAGAAAGACTGAAGGGCTGCTCCTCCATGCTGGGTAGATTATAGAGAGAATAATCTGAAATGAAGTCTGAATCACAGTTCCATTGCTTAAAGTTATGTGTCCTCAGTCTCAATTTCCTTATCTATAAAATGAAGACAATAATATTTACCTCATAATATCTACTCATGCCCCAAATCTGACATGTTGTAAATAATCAAAGTGTGCAAAATGTTTAGAATGGTCCCCAACACATAGTAACTGCTTAGAAAATGATGCAGTATTTCTGAAGTGCCTTCTAAAATGTACTGAGAGAAAAATATATTTTATGAGACATTAGTAGGCATTATATGAAAAATAGTTCTGTCATCAAATTAATTATCATATATTAAAGAATTTTAATTTTTGAATAAATTTTAAACCTCTGAAAGCATTTAATAGGCTTTTATTAGAGAGATATTGTATTTGGTATTTCCCAAATTTATTGGACCAAAGGACCATTTTGGCTAATTCTATGGAGCACTCATTGACAGTGGTTAATTACGCGATGTAAGAGAAAGAATTTACTTAGGATACCAGCAAATGAGAAAGTTTAGCTTCAGTAAGTGTGTTCTTTTCTAGAAAAAAAGCTAGTTTTAATTTTAGCTGACACGTATTTGGTATTTGTATTTTAAAGCCTAATATCACTTTATTACGTAGTTTTATTATATAATAAATGTAAAATAAATATTAGAGACACCATAATCTTCCCAATACTCAGGGCTTCCAAAAAGGTCTTAATCCAGCCCAGCTTTTTGAGAAAAACTGGTTTACTATGGCTTGAATTTATTTCTATAGAATTAATAAATAAGAGAACCTAGTAGATAAAATACACAGTAAATATCACTCATACGAATTAAAGAAATCAGAGCAGTAAATGGACTTTTATGATAATAAAGGGCCAATTCATTATGAAAACATAGCAATCGAAAATGTGTATGCACCCCAAAACCTGGAAGGTCGAGCTGCTACCCTAGTGGGCTCAGAGAGTAATTTTGCCTCATGAAGAATCATACCTTGAATCTCACCCATTCATGATTTAGATGATATTTAGATGAGATTTTGGACTAAGAGTTGATGTTGGAATATGTTAAGACTTTTGGGGCTGTTGGAATGGTGTGAAAGCATTTGGCATGTGAGAAGTACATGAATTTTAGGGAACCAGAGGGAAGAGTATTATAGGTTGGATTGTGTTCCCCCCAAATTTATATGTTGAAGTGCTAATACCCAGTACCTCAGAATGTGGCTATATTTAAAAATAGTGTCTTTAAAGAGTTACTTAAAGTTAAATGAGGTCATTGGGATGGGCTCTACTCCAATATGACTTGATGTCTTTATAAGAAGAGGAGATCAAGACACAGACACACACACAGAGAACATACAAAGACAGAGGGAGAAGGCAGCTATCCAAGGAGAGAAACCTCAAAAGAACTAATGCTGCCAATACCGTCATCTTAGATGTTTAGTTGCCAGAGCTGTGAGGAAATACATTTCTTTGTTTAAGTCAGTCTGTGGTACTTTATTATGGTAGTGCTAGCAAACTAATACAAAATATATGAAGTAAAACTGACAGAACTGAAAAGAGAAACAGGCAAATCCACAATTATAGTTGCAGACTTCCACACTACTCTTTTAGTAATATTTGGAATTGGTTGACAGAAATCAGTAAGGATATAGAAGAACTGTACAACATTATCAACCAGCTAGGTGTAATTGACATTTATACTGTAATTTGTCATTGTAATTGTAAATTGACATATAAAATGGCACAGAACAGTAGCAGAATACATATTCTTTTTAAGTGCACATGAAATATTCACCACCGTAGACCATATTATAGATCACAAAACAAACATTTATATACTTCAAAGAACTGAAATCACAAAAAGTATGTTTTCTGATCATAATAGAATTAAACTAGGAATAAATAGCAGAAAGATAACAGGAAAGTCTCCAAACTGGCAATTAAACAATATGCTTCTAAAAATCCATGGGTCAAAGAAGAAGTATCAAGGGAAATTGAAAAATATTTTTAACTAAATGGAAATAAAAATACAATGTATCAATTTGTAGAATACAGCTAAATCAGTGCTGAGAAGATATTTTTCATAGCATTAAATACTTATATTACAAAAAAGCCAAAAATCTCAAATCAACAATCTAATCTTCTACATTAAGAAACTAGACACAAAAAAGAAAATTAAACCCAAAGTAAGTACAAGGAAAGAATAAAGTTAGCGACAGAGTTCAATAAAATTTAAAATAACAATAAAATATTAGAGAATCTCAATGAAACTAAAACATTGTCTTTTTTAAAAAATAATATAATTGATAAACTTCTAGCAACAGAGTCAAAGAAAAGAGAAGGCACAAATTACCAGTAACAGGAATGATATGGAATATATTTCTATAGATCATGATGTCTTTAAAAGGATAATTAGAAGACTACAAACAACTCTAATTCAACAACTTAGATAAAATGGACCAATTCCTCAAAAATGATAAAGGAGCAAAATTCTCTGAGGATGAAGTAGACAATAGTCCTTAACTACTAAAGAATTTGAATTTTTAATTAAAATATCTCAAAAAGAAATCTACAGGCCCAGATTATTTTACTAGTGAATCCTACTAAAACATTTAAAATTCTAAGCAATATCATTCATAAAATAGAAGAGTCAGAAACACTTTGCAAACAATCTTTCCCAAGCCAGCATTATCCTGACCCCAAAATCAGACAAAATTCTTTAAGAAAAGAATTATGTAGACCAATATCCCTCAAAATCATAGATTCAAAAAATCCTCAACAAAGTATTACTAAGTTGAATTCAGGAATACATGTAAAAATAATGATAATCTATTTTTAAAAATAGGATTTATCCCAGGAATGCAAGACTGGTTCAATATTTGAAAATCACTTAAGGTAATCCACTAAAATCACATTCCAAAGGAGAAAATCCACATGATCCTATTAATAGATGTAACAAACATTTGACCTAATTTAACATTCATTCAGGATAAAAACTCTCAGCAACTAGGAATAGAAAGGAACTTTTGCACCCTGATAAAAGGCATCTACAAAAACCTACAGCCAAGATCACACTTACTGGTAAGAGATTGCTTTCTCCCAAGATAAGAAATAAAGTAAGCGTATTCATTCTCAATACCCCTACTTAACATCATACTGAAAGGCCTTTCCATTGCAATGAGGCAATAAAAGTAAATAAAAGGTACACATATCAGAAAGGAAAAATTAAATCTACCTCTATTCATAGGTGATATGATTGTCTATATAGAAAATCTCACAGAATCTACCAAAAAAAAAAAAAAACCCTCTAAAACTAAAAGTGGGATTAGCAAGATCATGGGATACACAGTCAATACAGACACAAAATTTCTGTATACTAACAATGTACAATTAGAAACTGAAATCTTAAAAATAGACATTTATAATATCTCTAAAAAATGAAATACATAGTTATAAAGCAAACAAAACATGTTTAGGCTCTATATGCTGAAAACCACATGGTGCTAATGAAAGAATTCAAAGATCTAAATAAATGGAGACATACTATGTTCGTGGATTGGAAAGCTCAACATAGTAAAGATCTCCATTCTACCCAAATAGATCTATAAAGTTAATGAAATCAAAATCTCAGCAGGATTCTTGGTAGACATAGACAAACTGATTCTAAAATTTATATACAAGGGCAAAGGAAGTAAAGTAGCTAAATCAATTTTGAAAAAGAAAAGTTGGAGGAATCACACTATCCTATTTTGAAAATTTCTGAGAAACTGTGGAAATCAGTGTAATATTACTCAAGAGATAAACACTTAGATCATTGGAACAGAATAAAGAATTCAAAAATACACCCACACAAATATAGCCATTTGATTTTCAACAGAGATTCAAAAGCAATTCAGTATTCAACAAATGGTATTAGAACAATTGGACATCCACATGCACAAAGAAAGAAAAAAGAATCTTGATCGTTAAGATTTTGTTAAAAGTTAACTCCAAAAATACCATAGATATAAATTTAGAGGTTAAATTAAAATGCTTTTAGAAAAAAAATAGCGGAAATTTTCATGATCTGGAGGTAGGCAAAGAGTTCTTATATGCAGCACCAAAAGTGTGATCTACAAAAGAAAAATATGATAAATGGGACTTATTAAAATTTAAACCTTTTCATCTATGAAAAACAGTTACAAGAATTAAAATATAAGCTACAGACAGGGATAAAATATTTGCAATTCACATACCTAAAAAAACATGTATCTAGAATATATAAAGAACTCCCTAAACTCCCCAAACTCAACAATCCAACTGAAAAATATTTTAACAGTTAGGAATAAGGTAATATAGATGGAAAATAAACACATGGAAAGATGGTTAGTATCATTAGCCACTAGGGAAATTGAGATTAAAATCATAGTGATGTGTCCCTACACGTCTATTAGAATGATTAAAAGAAGTAATTCTAATAATGCCAAATGCTACTGAGGATGGGGAGCAACTGGAACTTTTGAACATTGATCTTGGTGATACAAAATAGTACAACCACTATGGAGAACAGTCTGGCATTTTCTTATAAAATTAAATGTGCATTTATTATATGACCTAGGGATCTCACTCCTGGGTATTCACTATAGAGATATGAAATGTATACTCACACAAAAACCTATAAATGAATGTTTATAACAGCTCTATTCTTAACCAAAAACTAGAAATAACTTGTGTCCTTTAACAAGCTGTGGCATATCCAGGCGACACAATACTATCCAGCAACATAAAAGAAACTATTTATGTACACATGTCTTAGTGCAAATACATTATGCTGAGTGACAGAAGCCAATCTCTGAAGGTTACAAACTGTATGATTCAATTTATATGACATTATGGAAGAGGCAAATTTATAGTAGAGAACAGATCAGTGTTTTTCAGGAGAGCGGTAGGGGAAGGGTAGGATCATAAATTTCTTCATCTAATTTGAGGATAGGATTATTTCTTATTTATTTTATTTATTTTCAATGTACATGAAATGTACATGTTTCTATTCTTCTGGGAGCCTAGGACTTGGGAATGCAAAAAGCAAACAAAAAATTTGATTCTACTTTTTTCAGCCATGTTGTTCCTTCTGTAATGAAGTGAATATAAAGGGTGAGCTGATTGAATATGGAAAGATCAAAGGTAGGAAGACATCATACTTGTGATATCCATTTACTGATGAGCAAACAGAAATTTGGATAAGCTAACAATTTGCTCAAGGTCACAGAAAGAGTAAATGGCAAAGTATATTCAAATTTCAGTCATTTATTTTAAGTTCTGTAACTTCCCCATTGTAATATTTTAGTGAGATAAGAATTTTTCTCAGGGAAAGAAGAGATCTTTCGTTGGGGTGAAAAAAAGCAGGAGGGGCCACATTATGTCTTTTGTGGGCCCTGGGCACTCTGGCCTTCAGGGCCCCCTTCTTCCATAATAATATCAATATTAAACATTACTTTTGATATAATTTTAAATGTTTCAACTTTTTTCCTATTTAAAAAAATGTAATAGATTTTCAAGTGCCCTAAAATTCTCATTTTTTTAAATTTTCATTTGAAGAAAATTAAACTTTTTCTTCTACTCTAAAAGTTTATTTTTTCTCCTGATTTTAAAAGAAATTAAAATATTTTTGTGGCCCCTAAAATGTATCAGGGGTTCTTGGCAATGTGTCTACTGTGTTTAATGGATAAATTGTCCCTGCAAAGCAATCTAAACACTGGAAAAATTCTTTAAGTTTATTCTTATAGTGAGGGCATAATAGTAGCATGACAAAAATGACACTTCTGATTCCAGTCAGCTTAAAGCTGACCTTCAGGAAAAGAGTTAACACCTACTTACCACATCACTAATGCATTTCTTTTTTTTTTTGTTTTCATTTATTTTTGGTTCTTTTTTCCATTGTTGGTTATCTTTTTTTTTTTTAACATCTTTATTGGAGTATAATTGCTTTACAATGGTATGTTAGTTTCTGCTGTATAACAAAGTGAATCAGCTATACATATACATGTATCCCCATATCCCCTCCCTCTTGCGTCTCCCTCCCACCCTCCCTTCCCCACCCCTCTAGGTGGACACAAAGCACCGAGCTGATCTCCCTGTGCTATGCGGCTGCTTCCCACTAGCTATCTATTTTACATTTGGTAGTGTATATATGTCCATGCCACTCTCTCACTTTGTCCCAGCTTACCCTTCCCCCTCCCCATATCCTCAAGTCCATTCTCGAGTAGGTCTGCATCTTTATTCCCATTTTGCCCCTAGGTTCTTCTGACCATTTTTTTTTCTTTTTTTTAGATTCCATGTATATGTGTTAGCCTGCGGTATTTGCTTTTCTCTTTCTGACTTACTTCACTCTGTATGAAAATGTCTAGGTCCATCCACCTCACTACAAATAACTGAATTTCATTTCTTTTTATGGCTGAGTAATATTCCGTGGTATATATGTGCCACATCTTCTTTATCCATTCATCTGTCAATGGACACTTAGGTTGCTTCCATGTCCTGCCTATTGTAAATAGTGCTGCAGTGAACACTGTGGTACATGACTCTTTTTGAATTACGGTTTTCTCAGGGTATTTGCCCAGTAGTGGGATTGCTGGGTCGTATGGTAGTTCTATTTTTAGTTTTTTAAGGAACCTCCATACTGTTCTCCATAGTGGCTGTATCAATTTACATTCCCACCAAGAGTGCAAGAGGGTTCCCTTTTCTCCACACCCTCTCCAGCATTTATTGTTTGTCAATTTTCTGATCATGGCCATTCTGACTGGTGTGAGCTATCTCATTGTAGTTTTGATTTGCATTTCTATGATGATTAATGATGTTGAGCATTCTATCATGTGTTTGTTGGCAATCTGTATATCTTCTTTGGAGAAATGTCTGTTTAGGTCTTCTGCCCATTTTTGGATTGGGTTCTTTGTTTTTTTGATATTGAGCTGCATGAGTTGCTTGTATGTTTTGGAGTTAAATCCTTTGTCAGTTGCTTCATTTGCAAATATTTTCTCCCATTCTGAGGGTTATCTTTTCGTCTTGTTTAGGGTTTCCTTAGCTGTGCAAAAGCCTTTAAGTTTCATTAGGTCCCATTTGTTTATTTTTGTTTTTATTTCCATTTCTCTAGGAGGTGGGTCAAAAAGGATCTTGCTGTGATTTATGTCATAGAGTGTTCTGACTATGTTTTCCTCTAAGAGTTTGATGGTGTCTGGCCTTACATTTAGGTCTTTAATCCATTTGGAGTTTATTTTTGTGTATGGTGTTAGGGAGTGTTCTAATTTCATTCTTTACATGTAGCTGTCCAGTTTTCCAGCACCACTTATTGAAGAGGCTGTCTTTTCTCCACTGTGTGTTCTTGTCTCCTTTATCAAAGGTAAGGTGACCATATGTGTGTGGGTTTATCTCTGGGCTTTCTATCCTGTTCCATTGATCTACCTTTCTGTTTTTGTGCCAGTACCATACTGTCTTGATTATGTAGCTTTGTAGTATAGTCTGAAGTCATGGAGCCTGTTTCCTCCAGCTCCATTTTTCTTTCTCAAGATTGCTTTGGCTATTCAGGGTCTTTTGTGTTTCCATACAAATTGTGAGATTTTTTGGTTCTAGTTCTGTGAAAAATGCCATTGGTAGTCTGATAGGGATTGCATTGAATCTGGAGATTCCTTTGGGTAGTAGAGTCATTTCACAATATTGATTCTTCCAATCCAAGAACATGGTATATCTCTCCATCTATTTGTATCATCTTTAATTTCTTTCATCAGTGTCTTATAATTTTCTGCATACAGGTTTTTGTCTCCTTAGGTAGGTTTATTGCTAGATATTTTATTTTTGTTGCAGTGGTAAATGGGAGTGTTTTCTTAATTTCACTTTTAGATTTTTCATCAGTAATCTATAGGAATGCAAGAGATTTCTGTGCATTAATTTTGTATCCTGCTACTTTACCAAATGCATTTATAAGCTCTAGCAGTTTTCCGGTAGCATCTTTAGAATTCTCTGTGTATAGTATCATGTCATCTGCAAACAGTGACAGCTTTACTTCTTCTTTTCCAATTTGGATTCCTTTTATTTCTTTTTCTTCTCTGATTGCTCTGGCTAAAACTTCCAAAACTATGTTGAGTGATAGTGGTGAGAGTGGGCAACCTCGTCTTGTTCCTGATCTTAGTGGGAATGGTTTCAGCTTTTCACCATTGAGGACGATGTTGGCTGTGGGTTTGTCATATATGGCCTTTATTATGTTGAGGAACGTTCCCTCTATGCCTACTTTCTGGAGGGTTTTTATCATAAATTGGTGTTGAATTTTGTCAAAAGCTTTCCCTGCATCTATTGAGATGATCATGTGGTTTTTCTCCTTCAATTTGTTAATATGGTTTATCACGTTGATTGATTTGCATATACTGAAGAATCCTTGCATTCCTGGGATAAATCCCACTTGATCATGGTGTATGATCCTTTTAATATGCTGTTGGATTCTGTTTGCTAGTATTTTGTTGAAGATTTTTGCATCTATGTTTATCAGTGATATTGGACTGTAGTGTTCTTTGTGACATCTTTGTCTGGTTTTGGTATCAGAGTGATAGTGGCCTAGTAGAATGAGTTTGGCAGTGTTCTTCCCTCTGCCATATTTTGGAAGAGTTTGAGAATGATAGGTTTTAGCTCTTCTCTAAATGTTTGATAGAATTAGCCTATGAAGCCATCTGGTCCTGGGCTTTCGTTTGTTGGAAGATTTTTAATCACAGTTTCAATTTCAGTGCTTGTGATTGGTCTGTTCATATTTTCTATTTTTTCCTGTTTCAGTCTTGGCAGGTTGTGCTTTTCTAAGAATTTGTCCATTTCGTCCAGGTTGTCCATTTTATTGGCATAGAGTTGCTTGTAGTAATCTCTCATGATCCTTTGTATTTCTGCAATGTCAGTTGTTACTTCTCCTTTTTCATTTCTAATTCTATTGATTTCAGTCTTCTCCCTTTTTTTCTTATTAAGTCTGGTTAACGGTTTATCAGTTTTGTTTATCTTCTCAATGAACCAGCTTTTAGTTTTATTGATCTTTGCTATCATTTCCTTCGTTTCTTTTTCATTTATTTCTGATCTGACCTTTATGATTTCTTTCCTTCTGCTAACTTTGGGGTTTTTTTGTTCTTTTTTCTCTAATTGCTTTAGGTTGTTTGTTTGAGATGTTTCTCGTTTCTTAAGGTAGGATTGTATTGCTATCAACTTCCCTGTTAGAACTGCTTTTGCTGCATCCCATAGGTTTTGGGTCGTCGTGTCTCCATTGTCATTTGTTTCAAGGTATTTTTTTGTTTTCCTTTTTGATTTCTTCAGTGATCTCTTGGTTATTAAGTAGTGTGCTGTTTAGTCTCCATGGTTTTGTATTTCTTACAGATTTTTCCTGTAATTGATATCAAGTCTCATAACGTTGTGGTCAGGAAAGATACTTGATACGATTTCAGTTTTCTTAATTTACCAACGCTTGATTTGTGATCCAAGATATGATCTATCCTGGCGAATCTTCCATGAGCACTTGAGAAGAATGTGTATTCTGTTGTTTTTGGATGGAATGTCCTATAAATATCAATTAAGTTCATCTTGTTAAATGAATCATTTAAAGCTTGTGTTTCCTTATTAATTTTCCTTTTGGATGATCTGTCCATTGGTGAAAGTGGGGTGTTAAAGTCCCCTGCTATGATTGTGTTACTGTTGATTTCCCCTTTTATGGCTGTTAGTATTTGCCTTATGTATTGAGGTGCTCCTGTGTTGGGTGCATAAATATTTACAATTGTTATATCTTCTTCTCGAATTGATCCCTTGATCAGTATGTCGTGTCCTTCTTTGTCTCTTGTAATAGTCTTTGTTTTAAAGTCTATTTTGTCTGATAGGAGAATTGCTACTCCAGCTTTCTTTTGGTTTCCATTTGCATGGAATATCTTTTTCCATCCCCTCACTTTCAGTCTGTATGTGTCCCTAGGTCTGAAGTGGGTCTCTTGTAGACAGCATAGATATGGGTCTTGTTTTTGTATCCATTCAGCCAGTCTGTGTCTTTTGGTGGGAGCATTTAATCCATTTACCTTTAAGGTAATTATCGATGTGTATGTTCCTATTACCATTTTCTTAATTGTTTTGGGTTTATCATTGTAAGTCTTTTCCTTCTCTTGTGTTTGCTGTCTAGAGAAGTTCCTTTAGCATTTGTTGTAAAGCTGGTTTGGTGGTGCTGAATTCTCTTAGCTTTTGCTTGTCTGTAAAGGTTTTAATTTCTCTGTCAAATCTGAATGAGATCCTTGCTGGGTAGAGTAATCTTGGTTGTAGGTTTTTCTCCTCCATCACTTTAAATATGTCCTGCCACACCCTTCTGGCTTGCAGAGTTTCTGCTGATAGACCAGCTGTTAACCTTATGGGGATTCTCTTGTATGTTATTTGTTGTTTTTCCCATGCTGCTTTTAATTTTTTTTGTATGTAATTTTTGATTGTTTTATTAATATGTGAATTGGCGTGTTTCTCCTTGGATTTATCCTGTATGGGACTCTCTGTGCTTCCTGGACTTGATTAACTATTTCCTTTCCCATATTAGGGAAGTTTTTAACTATAATCTCTTCAAGTATTTTCTCAGCCCCTTTCTTTTTCTCTTCTTCTTCTGGAACCCCTATAATTCGAATATTGGTGCATTTAATGTTGTCCCAGGTGTCTCTGAGACTGTCCTCAATTCATTTCATTCTTTTTTCTTTATTCTGCTCTGCAGTAGTTGTTTCCACTATTTTATCTTCCAGATCACTTATTCGTTCTTCTGCCTCAGTTATTCTCCTATTGATCCCTTGTAGAGAATTTTTAATTTCTTTTATTGTGTTGTTCATCACTGTTTGTTTGCTCTTTAGTTCTTCTGGGTCCTTGTTAAACGTTTCTTTTATTTTCTCCATTCTATTTCCAAGATTTTGGGTCATCTTTACTATCATTATTTGAATTGTTTTTCAGGTAGACTGCCTATTTCCTCTTCATTTGTTAGGTCTGGTGGGGTTTTGCTTTGCTCCTTCATCTGCTGTGTGTTTCTCTGTCTTCTCATTTTTCTTAACTTACTGTATTTGGGGTCTCCTTTTCACAGGCTGCATGTTTGTAGTTCCCGTTGTTTTTGGTGTCTGCCCCCAGTGGCTAAGGTTTGTTCATTGGGTTATGTAGAGTTCCTGGTGGAGGAGACTAGTGCCTGTGTTCTGGTGGATGAGGCTGTATCTTGTCTTTCTGGTGGGCAGGTCCACGTCTGGTGGTGTGTTTTGTGGTGTCTGTGGTCTTCTTATGATTTTAGGCAGCCTCTGTGCTAATGGGTGGGGTTGTGTTCCTGTCTTGCTAGTTGTTTGGCATAGGGTGTCCTGCCCTGTAGCTTGCTGGTCGTTGAGTGGAGCTGGGTTTTGGCATTGAGATGGAGATCTCTGGGAGATTTTTGCCGTTTGATATTACGTGGAGCTGGGAGGTCTCTTGTGGACCAGTGTCCTGAACTTGGCTCTCTCACCTCAGTGGCACAGCCCTGAGGCCTGGTTGGAGCACCAAGAGCCTGTCCTCCACACGAGCAGGAAGGCCTTCTGGGTGCTGGAGTAGGGAGTCCATGGGCACCGGGCTTCCAAACAGACAGCAAGAGACAAGAGCTGGGCACAGGGTTAAGGGTGGAGAGCCAGCAGGTGGAGTAAGGGCCAGGCAACTACAGTTTTTTCCCTGGTATCAGACGGATCTCTCCCAGAAGCTGGAAAATTTGGCTACAATGGGCGGTGTGATGCTGGAGGGCGAGGAGAGCCTGCTTCCAAGTTTTGATAGCATTTGTATGCAGAGTTCTGTGTGTATTTTCAAATTATATGTTTTTAACTCATTTAGGTAGCTATCAAGGAACATGATAGCTGGATTGTAAAGTAACTGTTTACTATTTATTACTGTTCCTTTTTGCATTCCCACCAGTGAATAAAAGTACCTCTTGCTCCATATCCTTGACAGCATTTGATGTTTTCAAGGTTTCAGATTTTAGCCATTCTAATAGGTGTGTAGTGGTATCTCATTGTCATCTTAGTTTGCATGTCTTTAATGGCATATGATGTGGAGCATCTATCCGTATGATGTTGAGCGTCTATTCACATGCTTATTTGCCATTTGTGTATCCTCCTTAGTGAGGTGTATGTTCAGATTGTTCATCCATTTTTTTCATTAGTTTTTTTCTTATTGTTGAGTTTTAAGAGTTCTTTATATACTTTGGATACAAGTCTTTTATCAGATATGTGTTTTGCAAATATTTTCTCCAGTGTAACTTGTTTGTTTTCATTTTCTTAACAGTTTCTTTTGTAGAGCAGAAGTTTTTAATTTGATTTTAATGAAGTTCAACTTATCAATTTTTCTCTCATGGAATTTTTTGGGGGAGTGTTTTATCTAAAAACTCATTGCCAAGGTTATCTAGATTTTCTCCTGTGTAATCTTCTAAAGGTTTTATAGTTTCACATTTTCCATTTAGGTCTGTGATCTACTTTGAGAAATTTTTAAGATGTAATGTCTATATATAAATTGATTTTTAACATTTGTTCTTTTTTGTTTGTTTTTTGCTTTGTTTCATTTTGTTCTGTTTTGTTTTGCCTGTGGATGTCCAGCTGTTTCAGCACCATTTGTCGAAAAGTCTATTGTTTCTTTATTGGATTGCATTGGCTCATTTGTCAGATTAGTTGACTACACTTGTGCGGTCTATTTCTGGGCTCTCTACTCTGTTCCACTGATCTATTTGTCTATTCTTGTGCCAGTACCACACCGTCTTGATTACTGTAGCTTTATATTAAGTCTTGAAGTAAAATAGTGTCAGCTCTCCAACTTTATTCATCTTCAATATTAGATGAAGGGGAAATAGGCAATTCTGGTTTTTTTCCCTTTCCATATAAGCTTGTTGGTGAGGTTTTTAATGTAAATTCAGTATACAACATAAAGAGTCTAAAGATTACTAATCAAAATGAAAGAATGTACTTCTACTTTTCCATTTAAAAGAGTAAACATCATGATGATCATTTAAAAATAAAAATGAGGGCTTCCCTGGTGGCCAGTGGTTGAGGGTCCGCCTGCCGATGCAGGGCACACGGGTTTGTGCCCTGGTCCAGGAAGATCCCACATGCCGCGGAGCGGCTGGGCCCGTGAGCCATGGCTGCTGAGCCTGTGCGTCCAGAGCCTGTGCTCTGCAACGGGAGAGGCTACAATAGTGAGAGGCCTGCATACCGCAAAAAAATAAAATAAAAATAAAAATGATTTGTTTGCCACAAACTCAAATGAGTTTTTTTTTTAAGAGCCGCTGTCTTATGAGCAATGTTGCTAGGGAATGGTAAGCTTCTCTTTCTTGCTCCTTGAAAGTCCCATTTGTCAGAGAGGGCAAAGAAGATAAAAGGAATTTCCAACACATACTATAGAATGTATAAAGTGGTGGGCCCTGTTATGTTTCCTACATTTTTCTTGAATGATGTGTTAAATGGTACATTCCAAAGGCTAACATCTAGTAGTAAAGATAGGACTTTATTTCTCCTACAGATTAGGCACAAGGGAATTTGAGATACATCTTTCTCTAAAGTTCAAAGTCTTTTGGGTCTTCTTCATATGATACCTTTGACATTTTAGGTAAAAACTCAAGATTCTCTGAAGCGTCATAGTAACTTGGGCAATATCAGAGAACAAAAGTCGTGTGGACTCTCTGTAACAGGAACAAAAATTGATTCAAATTTTTGAAAGTTAATAACTATAGTCAATTAAATCATTCATTGTTTATTCTCTAAAATCTTCTGTCAGTTCTTAGAGCCTTCTTTATTATTGCATTACCTGCCTAAATTCACAGAACTGCTCCCTTTCCTTCTTTCAGAGGATATCTCCCCAAATCTAATCTTGTTCTAAAAACATTTTGTAAGCAGCTTTTTTTAAACAGGCATGTTCCTTATTTATTTAGCTGTTTCTCTTTCCTTTGTGCCTGTGCAAACAGTATTGACTCTGTTAAACTTTGTAGGACGAGTATGTGTGTGTTAACTTGATCCTATATAATGGGACATTAAAAGCAAAATTTCAACAAGGACTAGCATAGCATAACAATCATTAATAGGGATGAGTACAATCAGTATGTCTTCAATGGTAGTCCATGGTCTTGCTGTAGGCATTTGATCATTACATGGTGTTGTATTGGGTTTTCAATTATAGTTGATTGAAAAGTATCAACAGACCTTTACACACACACACACACACACACACACACACA